>NW_020442465.1:2827015-2828592 GCF_000699045.2 Agrilus planipennis
TTTTTAATAAAAAAATAAAAAAAGTTTTTGCTATAATTTTAGATATATAACATTTTAACATTCTAAAAAAAAAACAAATTTCACAATTTTTCGATAATTATATTTTATTTTTCTTATTGTGATTATCATTATTATTTTTATCTGTTAATTTACAAGAGTATAGTTTTTAGTAATTTTTCAGTTTATTTTTAATTAAAATAATTAGTCTTAAGAAAGCAAGGCTCCCGTAAAGTATAGGTCTGGGACTGTACCCCCTCACCCCTAATCGACTTTAACGACGACACTGATTATAATGTGTGTACTTTTACAATTAAAACTAATCCATACTATTTTTAAAAAGCCCTTCGTAATTTTTACAAAATTCAAATATTGTTAATAAAAAGTGGTGGATGCGCGAGACATAGCAATTATGAGGGTAGATAATAGTATTAATATAGACGTTAGTGAGAATCAGAAAATTGGAAATAGTTTCGGTAATTTAGACTATCAGAATACAGAAAGCCAAAAAAATTAACTATGCGTCAAAAAATAAAAGTAGAAAAAATAATAAAATATATAAAAAAAAACCTGATCAAAACCACACCAAAACTAGAGCGTAGGAATACAATGTTTACATATTAAAGTGCCCATTATATCTAATTGGTGCTTATGCCTATGATTTATTGCATTTTCCTTTTTTTCGTGTTGTTATTCAAAATCAAACTCCTAATAATGTGCCCCACTACTAGTTTAAGAAAAATTAACGTTATATTTTTTTCTTACAGTTATTAACGCGTTGGAAGGTCATATTCTCCACCAGCTGTAAATGTAATGAGTACCTACAGGTATTTATACCGAAGTATACATATGATAAAAAGTTTTACCTTCAACTAACATTTAATTAATACGTATAAACCCTGAAAGTATTTAATTACTAAAAAAAAGCAAATCTACTACAATTTAATGTGAGCCAGTATGAGGTGCACTTAGCCTCACAATCAGTGTAATAGGTACAACATACAATACAAAATGATAACGTTTTTTTCCTAAAAATAGACTCCATTTACGAACAAAAGAGCTAACAAACAAACGATTGGCGTCAATGTAGGTTAAGTTTAGCATGTTCTTTGTTATAATGCACGACTGTCCTTTGTTTTTTATTTTAAACGTAGAACAAAAATTATTAAAATACATTTACAGATGTGAAATATTGTTATAACATACTTGTCCGGAATAACAAGATTTGCAACTGTTAGTTGAATACGTCCAAAGAACAAATGGATACTATCGTGGCAATTGAATTTTAATCATGGCGATCCCCTATAACGAATCTCAAGCAAGGAAATCTTAGTAGCCTAACCTGAATCTTTGGCATTTATGTAGTACAGTCCATTTTCATTTGTTAGAATTGTGACCTTGAAGAAATCTGCGCGAAGATAGAAAGAATACACACTAGGCGTGAGCAAGACAGAAATAGTTGGAACAAGCTTGAACGAGCAGAGCTCTCGATGGGCGGTCTTAGGAGATCGGCTAGAACTGTACAGTACTAGACGAAAATGTTTAGCAATTTCTTAAAACAAAAATGTATATAAATTAAC
>NW_020442465.1:2829404-2836845 GCF_000699045.2 Agrilus planipennis
ATGCGAGTATTAAAGAGACGTTTGGGTCAGAGATATTTTCGTATTAAAACAGCATTTTAGTAAATAATAAGATATATTTTATTAAGAAAATAATTACAAACATAGTTGAATAAACTTTATTTGTAATCTTTCTCTACGATATCAATGGCTTGTTATACTGGATTCAAATTTGGTACGTTCATAACTTTGCGACAAAAATTTTTTGGTTAAAAGAAAAAAATGTGGGTCACTCGAAATTACCAAATGGGTCACTCGGTGACCCACGGGTCATAGGTTGCCGACCCCTGGTTTATACTATCAGTAATTTAATCCTCATGTCCCAACTTCCCTTTTCATTATTAACTTCCATAGTTTGTATAAGGAGCAACAGGCGGTTATAGAGCGACATAGAGAAGTAAATATTAGGAAGGGAGACAGAAGGGGATGCACACTGTCACCGCTACTTGTTAATCCCTACATCGAAGACGCGATCAACATCTTTAAAGACAGTACAACTGTAGGGATAGTTATACAAGGGCAAAAGATTACAAATGATATAGCAGTATTAGCATCTAGCAAGGAGGAGTTAGAGATAGCTTTAAATAAAATGGAAGCGGTATTGAAAAACAGTATTGTAGGAAAATATATAAAAGTAATACAAAAATACTGGTATGCAAGGGAAGAAAAAGTAGAAAAAGAGCGAATATAAAGATAGGAGACGAAAAATTAGAAGAAGTGGTTGATTTTAGGTATCTAGGAAGTCAGATAAGCCGGGACGGAAGGAGTAGTAGGGAATCAGAAGATAGCGTAGAGTCCAGTCGCCTTCAATCAAAAGGAATCATTTCTATGGTCGCGAACAGTTAACTTAAAAATTCGAAAAAAGTTGTTAAAGATGTATATTTGGAGCACGGCGCTGTACGGATGCGAAACATGGACAGTGGTCGAATGATGAGGATACCATGGATAGGGAAGGTTAGAAATGAGGAGGTATTAGAAAGAATAGAAGAACAGAGGACTCTATGGAAGTCAATAAGAAATAGGCGAGTTAGGTTAGTACGACACCTTATCAGGCATGAAGGTCTAGTCAGAGAGATATTAGAGGCAGAAACGGAAGTTAGGAGGGGTAGAGGTAGACCTAGATTAAATCACTGCTCGCAAATAGTTAAGGATGTTCTAGTTTTGGGGAGATGCGAATATTAGCTCAGGATAGGAAAGAGTCGATGTGCGTGTCCAACCAGTCTTAGGACTGAAGATCATCAGTAATCATCATGATGATGAACCCCCTTTGCTCTCCTACTTGTTCCAACACCTCTTCAATTCTAACTATTTTTATCTATCATCCTCTAATCTTATAACCAACTCTCTTCCCTACCCTTTGTAGAAGTGTCAATCTGAAGATCATGTAGTATGACTTATGGCGCTGTACATATGCGATTTGAACCACTATTACCGACCACACGTGAACATTTACGACAGAGCCATACTACAAGGGCCAGACAGGGCCGCACTTCAAAAGGCCAAAAACCCACTGACCTAATGTGAGCCCAAGGCATATATACATCACACATGTGAATCAGGATACCTTCGTACTGTAGCTTAATGTAATCTAATAATTCCATCGACGTTCGAATGTTGACATTTAAACACGTCGAAGACGTCGCAAAGCAAGTCAAAATGCGTAAATTAACACGTAGAGAGCTCTATTAATAATTTCATTACAGAAAACATATAGCCCCCCCACTAATATGAATATACAGTAATTAATTAAAAGCAATTTCAATAAATTTACATTGTTTGTTAATTATCACTTTATTTTTTGCTAGCTCCTATTAGCAGGAAATTAAAAATAATTTCGACTATACGCTCTCCTTACATAGGCCCCTACCAAAATCTGCCTAGGACCCCCTAGTTTCTTAATCCAGTACTGCCCGAAGGACGTGTTCAAAATGCACAGCATAACTGGACGAAAATACCTGAATTAAGTACCCAATAAAAAATGTATTGTTACGTACAAGCATGACATTGACATTCCCGACAGTTCTTGAGTATGTCCGCATGCAGAGTCCGGCCGATAATCGACAACCTTTGTACTAAAGACGCGAAGGGTAATAAATGATACCTGAGTGACACATATTTGCCGCTTAACAGTAGGAGTTCGAAAATTTTCGAGAAGAACGAAGACTATTCTGGAGAATTTGGTAAAAATATATGTATATAGGCCTCTACTCAACTACTTAATTAATTGTTAATTGCGACTTATCACAAGTACAACTAAATTGTTAATTGTAACAAACGTGATTAACAATTAATTAATTTTTAATGGTTAACTGTCCAACAATTTAATTTTGTCAAACACTGTGTTACGGTATGAGGTTCGCGAACCCTTTCTACATATAGAAAAGTTGTAAAAAGTGTGTAAGTGTGTTAGAAACACAAAATTTGATTTCATTCGTATAATAAAAAGGCGGGAAAAAGTGGATTTCACAAACTTTTGAAATACAAATACAATTATTTGTACTTGTTACATAACAAAACAAATATTCGTTTGTAAACAACAATCAGCTGCTCTTTGACATTTTTGTTTACTTCCGGATATGAATATTTCATCACAAAAACATTCTACGAACAGATCAAAGTCTACCACAATGGCAGATACCGCACGCGATGCACAAATATTCCCACACAATGCATTATTATTTATTATTGATAACTATATAAGTACGTCCATAAAAAAAAATAATACAACAGTTATATCATTTAAAATGGTCTGTTTTGCTTATTATTTACTATATTCTATTATTTATTGTTATTATTCATACGTATTGGATAAGGATATCAAAGGAAAATATGTATAAAAAATCGAGACACATGCCACATTCCGAGATTTTTCATTAAAAACTACAAAATTCTCTGTAAAAATTCCATACAAACAATCGAACAAAAACCCAAAACAATCACCCAATGACAACCCCAATGAAAATAAAAATACTTGCTCTGGGGTTGTAAATACATAGGAATTTGCGAATATATATTCATTTGTCTTTTTTATTACAACCTTCAATATACCATGGCTTATCATAAAAAAGACAATTTTATTATAAAACCTAACCTAAAATTAAATTATTTATTTAGATTATTGTACCATATTTAGTTCCTAATCAAGTATCACTAAAACCAGTATAACTTTTTCCCAAAAACCCAAAAAAGAATGTTAAAAAAACTTACTTAACAGCCCCATTGCTTTCTTTCGGAATGAACGTATCTAGTTCTGTAACAGCACCTGGCTCTTTATCCTAAAAACGAAACATAAAAATAGTAATAAGCACCTAATAAAAGAAACAAAATTATAAAACGTACCATATTGTTCGAATTTATCCGTCCTCAATAGGCTTTGGATTTTATCAATCTGGAAAGGAAATTAACATTACTGATAACTGATAAAGGAAGTAACGAAAATAAGCAATACGTCGTCACTGACCCGAAAAATTCAACCTGGTAATCTACACAAATAAGTAAACTTAAAGTAATTTATTAACGTATTTCGTAAGTAATTAACGAACTCATTAATTAATTAGTATTTTATACTATAGGGATGAATTATAAAGATAGAAGAGTGATACTTAGTTTGTGTAAAGAGCAACAGGCAGTTATAGAGCTGGGGATGCAACGTAGATAAGTAAATATTAGGAAGGGAGTCAGGCAGGGATGTACACTGTCATCGCTACTTTTTAATCTATACATCGAAGACGCCATCAACATCATTAAAGACATTACAACTNAAGATGGCTAAAGGTATGTCTAACAAATTTTTTGAAATTACTCTTGAAATTTGATATGTGATAGCTAGAAAATAATTTTTCAATAAGATGTGAAAAAGGAAACAGAATTTTAATGGCAATTTGTTTGCATATGGAGTAGAGTACCTACTTGAATGTTTTTGGTAAACCAACCCTTAAATGATGAAACAAGGGTGGCATCTTGATGTATGTATATTCCAAAATATTTCATGTCAAATACAATTCGAAAAATTTACATCCGAATTTACACTCGTATTTTCTACAGCTTTCTATTCGAAACTCTTAATTCGAACATATAAAATACTATAGTTAGTAGTAAGTATCAGTAGATGGCGTTATACTGCTAGTATTTTGATGTTATATGAACTTTCTTTTACAGAGCGATTTTTTACTTGTGTACATTCATCTTTACGCCTACAAAAGCACTATTCTTCTCATTTTCCATAACTTTAATATAAACACAACAACGTAAGTAAGGAAGTATCGTAGTACTGCTTTTATCGATGCTCCAAGCGCTGCTCTGCTCGCAGCTCACATCGGCAACATAAAAGTACTTCTGTATCTACTTATCGGTTTACATATGATCATATATCACTTAATTTATTATTGTATACTCCAAAAAGTTCACCCACTTCTTTTTCTCTTCGTATTTATTGGATGTGCTACATAATGGCGTCTTGATCGACACTTTTTCATAAGGTACCATTTGAGAGATCCTGATGAAAATAACATTTCCTCTTTAGAATCCATCATCACTTGTACATATTCACATAATAAGCAAGGAAGCACCATTGCTCTTAGCGCTGCTCCACTAACACCTCACATATCCAACGTAAATTGTACCCTCTCAACGTGTTTTTACGGAGTAACTACGGTTTGATCAGCCATTTATCGATGCTTTTCGCCTTTTTGCACCCCTCCCTCCCCCTTCGTCACTCTGAGTCATATTTTCAGTGACCCCCCCCTAACAAATATGACGCAAAAAAAGCTGCTTCCCCCCTATAAACGATTTCTTGTATTTAAAAATAGCAATGAGACTGACTTTCTATCATAGTGAAAAATTGTATGAACAGCCAAGTTAAGAAAAAAATTAAAATAAAATTAATGAACTGAGAACGTCATATTTCTTTAGATCCCCCCTTTGTCATATCTCGTCACGCCAAGCACTACCCCTCCCTCATCCACATTTGCGAAGCCATTTTATGAATAATGTGCTAATGAGAACTAATAACAAGTTCGAAATAACCTACCGATAAACATTGTTAACCCACCACTGAAGAGGTGGAATTTTCATTGTTCAAAATCTGTTACACAATTGAAAATCATAATCAATTTTATTTACTTTATATTATATGTATAGAAGCTTGTAGACGTTTAGGATAATCCAAGTATGATATAAAGAAATTAATAAAAAATTAAAATTACAATATGTAAACATAAATTTAAAAAGGTTTTCATTTATTTCTAATTATCACAAGTACCTAATATAAAATCACAATTAAAATAGTCAGCGGTTACTTAATAAGCTTTATTCGCGTAAAGTTGGTTGCCTACTTAACATTTTTGAGGCCCTAATAGCAGTCTACACAAAAAATGAAATATAAATACTAAGACCAAAAAAATAAAAAATTCATCATTATTACGCCACTGTTAACAAAAACCAGTTATCAAATTTGCAATAATTAACAATTCCTTAATCAATAACGATATAATGATATGATAAATAATAAGCATTATACGAACAATGATAGAACAAGCACTTTTGATGATAAAAACGTCAAATAGTAAGTAATTAAAAATGATGGTACATATAAATCAGCCACGCATGTCAAAATTAATACACGTTTTCATTAAAAAAGTGAAGTCTTATTTTGTGATAAGGGCACTTAAGATATGTAGGTACTAGATATTGTTTATATCATAACCAGTACCGGCTTTAAGTAAAGAGAGGCCCGGGTACAAAATTTAAAAAGAGCTCTCTTTAAAAATGCGTCAGATACTTGAAAAATGAAAATATAAGAATACCGTAATTACTGCCCTAAACTGACTTAATCTGCGTTTGTTGGAAATGGGTGATCTATTTCATAATCCTAAATGATTATACATATTATCAATATTTTCTTGAAGTACTAGATAACTTTTTCAATCATTTTTAATAAAAAAATAAAAAAAGTTTTTGCTATAATTTTAGATATATAACATTTTAACATTCTAAAAAAAAAACAAATTTCACAATTTTTCGATAATTATATTTTATTTTTCTTATTGTGATTATCATTATTATTTTTATCTGTTAATTTACAAGAGTATAGTTTTTAGTAATTTTTCAGTTTATTTTTAATTAAAATAATTAGTCTTAAGAAAGCAAGGCTCCCGTAAAGTATAGGTCTGGGACTGTACCCCCTCACCCCTAATCGACTTTAACGACGACACTGATTATAATGTGTGTACTTTTACAATTAAAACTAATCCATACTATTTTTAAAAAGCCCTTCGTAATTTTTACAAAATTCAAATATTGTTAATAAAAAGTGGTGGATGCGCGAGACATAGCAATTATGAGGGTAGATAATAGTATTAATATAGACGTTAGTGAGAATCAGAAAATTGGAAATAGTTTCGGTAATTTAGACTATCAGAATACAGAAAGCCAAAAAAATTAACTATGCGTCAAAAAATAAAAGTAGAAAAAATAATAAAATATATAAAAAAAAACCTGATCAAAACCACACCAAAACTAGAGCGTAGGAATACAATGTTTACATATTAAAGTGCCCATTATATCTAATTGGTGCTTATGCCTATGATTTATTGCATTTTCCTTTTTTTCGTGTTGTTATTCAAAATCAAACTCCTAATAATGTGCCCCACTACTAGTTTAAGAAAAATTAACGTTATATTTTTTTCTTACAGTTATTAACGCGTTGGAAGGTCATATTCTCCACCAGCTGTAAATGTAATGAGTACCTACAGGTATTTATACCGAAGTATACATATGATAAAAAGTTTTACCTTCAACTAACATTTAATTAATACGTATAAACCCTGAAAGTATTTAATTACTAAAAAAAAGCAAATCTACTACAATTTAATGTGAGCCAGTATGAGGTGCACTTAGCCTCACAATCAGTGTAATAGGTACAACATACAATACAAAATGATAACGTTTTTTTCCTAAAAATAGACTCCATTTACGAACAAAAGAGCTAACAAACAAACGATTGGCGTCAATGTAGGTTAAGTTTAGCATGTTCTTGTATTTTCTACAGCTTTCTATTCGAAACTCTTAATTCGAACATATAAAATACTATAGTTAGTAGTAAGTATCAGTAGATGGCGTTATACTGCTAGTATTTTGATGTTATATGAACTTTCTTTTACAGAGCGATTTTTTACTTGTGTACATTCATCTTTACGCCTACAAAAGCACTATTCTTCTCATTTTCCATAACTTTAATATAAACACAACAACGTAAGTAAGGAAGTATCGTAGTACTGCTTTTATCGATGCTCCAAGCGCTGCTCTGCTCGCAGCTCACATCGGCAACATAAAAGTACTTCTGTATCTACTTATCGGTTTACATATGATCATATATCACTTAATTTATTATTGTATACTCCAAAAAGTTCACCCACTTCTTTTTCTCTTCGTATTTATTGGATGT
>NW_020442465.1:2844358-2847463 GCF_000699045.2 Agrilus planipennis
TAGTCAGAGACATATTAGAGGCAGAAACAGGAGTTAGGAGGGGTAGAGGTAGACCTAGATTAGATTACTCTTCGCAAATAGTTAAGGATGTGAGCTGTTCTAGTTTTAGGGAAATGCGAAGTTTAGCTCAGGATAGGAAAGAGTGGAGGTACGTGTCCAACCAGTCTCAGGACTGATGACCTTATGATGATGATGATTTTATACTGGTCGTTTAGTAAAATAAAATAATAATGATGCATTTTACGTACTGAAATAAAAAACTCATAAAATATAAAGTTCACAAAAAAAATGTTCTTTTTAGTTATTCATTATTATTACCATTAAAAACATACAAGTTTACGTCTACACAAAAAGTACTAACTCCTAGAACGTGCAGGTTTGGTAAATTTTGAAAATAATAAAGATAAAATACGAAATTGGATAAACTGAACTTTATCTAGTATAGTAATGTAAAATTTAGGTTCGTTTCATGGAAAACAAAAGCGATAATTTTTTTTATTATTATTCAATTTTCAAGTCTAACAATGATACTTTACGCAAGGTCAACAATTGAAACCTTAATGATCAATAAAATTTTGTACACCCATAATAAACAGTACATTAAAGAAAAACATGAAAGACGTATTAAACAATACAAGGATTTGAAATCGACAATACTACATACATGATTATTCAAAAATTCGTAGGAGGAAAAGTTAAAAAATCAAAAGAAATGCGGGGGTAAACCGGTGCTATTGCTAACATTGTTCATGAAAAAAATATGAAATTAATTATTTAAAAATTATAAACAACTAAATAAAGATTTAGATGCTGGCCCCACCCCGAAGGGGGGGGGGAAATCTAAAGAGGAGGTCTCCCCCACCACTGTACCATAAAAAGTTCGTGGCGGTCTCACCCCCATAAAAAGTTGTGGGGGTTCAAATTTAATGTCAATTTTTATACATTTCTAGGCATGTAAATATTTATATAGTCATTCTTAAACAATATTCAAAGGTAAAACTAATGAAAAATACATAAAAATATTGAGAAAGTTATATAAAACATTATTTAAATAGCTTTATCAATAGGGTAGGTTAGGTTAGGTTATCGGGTTTTGTTCAAGTGATCACCCTCTTCCGACCCCCCCCTCCACCCGCTTGAAAATAATTATTTTATTGAATTTTATTTGAATTATAGTGTATGAAAATTGTCAAAATAATCAACTTTCAACCCTCATAACTTATTATGGGAATGAGACCGCCGCAAATTTTTTATGGGGTTTTACTCAGGTGACCACCCTCTTTTGATCCCACCCACCCCCTTTGCGGGTGGGGGCCATCATCTAGACATTTACCACTCCAAAACATGACTGGTTGCATTTAGGAGATTCGAGTGTGTGATGTTATTTTCAGTTTCAGGATTAGGAAACTACATTCTGATTACGATTACGGAAATTATCATAATAGTTTAATAAAATATTCGATACTTTTATTGATATGTTATCCTTATCGGAACTGTATGAACTACGAAACGTGATAACACAGGCAAACGCATACTTTTCAAACGGAAATATTAAAAAAGATTAGTTTTTTCATAAAAGAAATAAAAATACAAAAAATAAACACCTTATCATGACAACAAGAAAATAAAATCAGAAATACAGTAAATCTAATAAAATATGATAAAGTAAAAAGTAAAATACATATCAAAGATCATCGACAACCACATCAAAACTAATTTTTCTATCTCTCTGGAACAGAATTTTTTCTTCTAGATAAAAGGTACGCTATGTCCTTTTTTGTACCCCTGACAATGTGCCTACAAAATTTCATTATGATCGATTGACTAGTTAAGGAGTGAAGTCGACCACATAAAACTAATTTTCTATCCTTATTTATAATGTTGGGATAAACATCTTCTGGCATTTTCCAAAATGTTCCTTTTTTTTGGAAATCAATAAGAACTAGGCGAGATAGGTTAGTAGGACACCATGAAGGTCTAGTCAGAGACATATATTAGAGGGGGAAACGGGAGTTAGGAGGGGTAGAAGTAGGCCTAGGCTAGATAACCGTTCGCAAATAGTTAAGGATATGGAATGTTCTCGTTTCAGGGAAATGCTAAGATTAGCTGAGGATAGGAAGAGTGGAGGTGCGTGTTCAACCAGTCTTACCCTCCTTGCACATTACACGTTTTCGCCCGTGCGGGAATAAATCGTACGGGCAAATATTTTTAGTCTCCTATGAAGAGTATAGTGGTCTTTCACATTATACGGTTACGGCACGGACACGATTTTTGATCGCGTTGCAGCCGTCCAGTGCCACTACAGATGAACGGTAGCCGTATCGTATCTTCGCTTAGTGAACTACGTGGCCAAATGCACCCTTTCATACTAGACGGTTTCAATCGTGCGGGAACGTGTCTACTACTACGATTTAATTCGCGTTGTTTACAGTTTACAATTGTGTTTCTTTTTGCGGTTTAATATACGTTCAAAAAATAGCTTTTCAATAATTTCCAGCAGACAGACGGACAGACCGTCAAACTGACTGACGGTTTTGGGAAAACAAATATGTATTTTGTGGTTTAGAGATTCTACAACGTGAAAATAAGCAATGATCTCGGAGGATGATTCTTTTTGTTAAGTGCTAATAATTATCTATATTTTTTACAATCATTTTAAATCGAAAACTTTTCCGTTTAGTTAGATTTAGTGTTATTATTTACTTTATTTACATTTCTTTGGTCAGTTCAACTTCAAACATTTGTTCAAACATTTTAAGTCATAAATTCCTTTGCTTTATTATTTGGTTTTATAATATTTTAGAATAATTTCATTGTCATACAGACAAAATGTACGTTATGAATTCAATAATTCCTGGTAGCATAAATGAGGTTTTTCTATCACTAGTACCTGGCTTTGTTAGCTCATTCATACCTGTTTTCAGAACTTTTCTGTATCTGGTTGAACACCCTCTCGTCTATGACGACATTCAGGAAATTCCTTCATTTATCCACCACCATGATATGTTTCATTTAAACTCCACCCCCTTTGTTAGTCGTTCTCTAGTTTTTAAGTAAATTTAATATTGTTAGTTAGTATGTAAGAAACCTTCTAATTAAACACAT
>NW_020442465.1:2848628-2927688 GCF_000699045.2 Agrilus planipennis
TGAGTATCAATCAGAAAACAATCTATCAGAAATAGAAAAAGGTTTTCCTTTCTGTTATGTAACGCTTTGATACCAAAAGAAATCAAATTATTAAAGTTTTCACTGTCTAGCTTATAAGAGATAAAAGAAGATTGTAATATATATCTGTACAAAACCTTGTTTCTTCAAAAATATCCGAGAAAATTTAAATGCTCATATTCAATATATCCTTTGTATTATCTTCCCCAATGATATATTATTAAGAAAGGAGGTAAATTTTTCTTAATTATATAATCTCTACCGATGCTTGGAGTAAGATTTTTACCTTGATAAAGACACTGTTCCAAATATTTTCACAGAGAATAATAATAATAATAGAAAGACAGATACAAAAGAATTCGAGTAGAAATATTTACAAAAGGGTGCAATATAATGTTTAGTCAAATATATGTTTTAAATTAAATATAGCGGTGTTATTATCCGCCACACTATATAATTTCTTCTGTTAACTGCACAATTCAGAGAGAAAAACGATCCTGAAAACAATTTTTGCCGTGTGAACACACGGCACGTGTGAATACTTCTATACACTTGCTTGTCTCACTGTTGCCGTGCACGGCCACGGCGCCGTGCCGTTGCAGTCCCCATGCCGTGCTGCGACGGCAGCCGTGCACGGCTACGGCAGCAAACCGTGCTGTGTGAACGCTTGCATATAAACCAATGTATTACTATTATACACGGCACGGTTGCCGTGGACGGCCACGGCAAAAAACCGTCTGTGTGAAAGCAGGGTTAGGACTGACGGCCTTATGATGCTTGCTTGGATTAATAGTAGGTAAGTCAATTTTATTTTTATTTTCCTAAATTACCATCTTATTCTACTATAATTTATTTTCTAACTGATCAAACCGTGGGCAACACGGAGGAAACTAAATTGTTATGACAACTCAAAAATTACAATTTTCGATTGTAAATTACTGAATTTACAGTAGAAATAGTAGAATTTATTAGGTAATTTGTAACTCTCAATTTTGACATGTTTCTTTAAAAATTATTTCAAGTTTCTTAATTATTACAATTAAATCTGTAATATCAACTAAAATACCTAGTGAATTTATTTCTGCTAGGATTTTATTTTTACAAAATCGGATCCAAATTGTAATATTTTTAATTTTGCTTACGTAGCAACGGGATAGTGGGAAAATTATATATATCGCTTTAATATTTAGATGAATTTTCCTTTTTCATTTTCTCCGTGAAAACACAGTTATTTTTACTTCATTTGATAGAACAGCAAGTAAAATTTATACAATAAATTGACAGTAACTATGCAGGATATGTTTCTTCCTCAATTAACAGACATGCCATCGCCCGTAGTTGATTATTACTCCTACACGCGAAATAATTAATAATTATTTCGCTCTATTAATCTACGTAATTGCATTACTTTCAGGGATAACCATTATGTTGAAGAAAAGGCAAACATTATTAATAAGTAATTAACCTTTATCATATCAACAGATAAATTATTTTTGACAAAAAATTTTCCCTGGTGGAAATAATTCGACAACATTTAA
The DNA here is from genome assembly GCF_000699045.2 of Agrilus planipennis. Lineage (NCBI taxonomy): Eukaryota > Metazoa > Arthropoda > Insecta > Coleoptera > Buprestidae > Agrilus > Agrilus planipennis. The sequence goes on from NW_020442465.1 coordinate 2,850,185, forward strand.
CGCGAAACTACAATTTTGTACAATAAAATTCTAAAACATTGTAAAACATTAAATGATTTTTTACAACGTGATCCTATCACATGTGTGTTTAAATACTACATAATACTGGGATTGGGACAGTAACTTGATAATTGTTCAAAGTTGTACTTTACTATAAATCTTTAAATTACGCAATAAACTACAACTGTTTATACCTCAAAAAATGCTGTAGTGTTTTACGTACGACTACAACAAACTACATGTTTGTCGGTCGGAGACCATTTTTTCGATTTTAAATGAAAGATGAAACGTTACGAATTGTTGATTCCCATTAAATGTTGTTGTATTATATTAGGAAGTACAACAAACTATGCAACTGTAACGTTTAGTAGAGAAAATTTCTTCAAGTCGCACATGACATGGTATATGTTATTAAATATCATAAACAGTTGTAGTGTTTTACCTACTACAACAAATTACGTATTTGTCTGTCGGAGACCATTTTTTCGATTTTTATATGAAACGTTACGAGTTGTTAATTCCCATTAAATTGTCGTACTATTCTATTAGGAACTATAACAAAAAACTTTTTTCAATTTAACACAATAATCTTTGCGTAGTAAGTAGTTATTTGTTGTCAGAAATTTCTGTTTTTGACAACCTTCTATAGGGTTGTTCGGAAAGTCATTTCGTTTTTTTTTTGTGGAAATGAAAGACAGTTTTCGTATAATAAACAAATACTTTATTAAATTATATATTGACCGTTCTGGTCCAACACCTTTTGCCATCTTTCTGGTAGTAGCATAATTCCACGCTCATAAAATTTTTGGTCTTTGCTGGCAAAAAACTGATCGAGGAGGTTTTTGACCTCCTCATTTGAGGTGAAGGTTTTACCGTCTAAAAAATTTTGGAGTGACCGGAACAAATAATAATCCGATGGTGCCAGGTCTGGAGAATATGGTGGGTGTAGCATTGTATCCCATTCAAGCTGTAAAAGCTTTTGGCGAGTGACCAAACTTGTGTGAGGTCTCGCGTTGTCTTGGTGAAACACTACACCTTTCCTGTTGATTAGTTCTGACCTTTTCTGTTGAAGTGCATCATTCAGTTTGTCCAGCTGATGACAGTAGACTTCCGAATTAATCGTTGTGTTATCCGGTAAAAGCTCAAAAAAAACGATTCCTTTAAAATCCCACCAAACAGACAGCATCACCTTTTTTTGGTGAATATCGGCTTTGGAAATGGTTTGAGCCGGTTCATCTTTTTTGCTCCATGACCTCTTGCGTTTGACGTTGTTGTATACAACCCATTTTTCGTCCCCAGTGATGATGCGCTTCAAAAACGGATCATTTTCGTGACGTTTGAGAAGCGAATCGCAGACGTCAATGCGGCGACACAGATTTCTCTCTGTGAGAACATGGGGAACCCATACATCGAGCTTCGAGGATAATCCCAGGCCTTTCAAGTGGTCATAAACTGTTGAATTTGATAAATTTAACCTCAATCCGATCTCACGTGTTGTTATTCGCCGGTTCACATCAACTAATGCCTTTATCGCGTCTTTATCAGCTTCAACCGGCCTTCCCGAACGTGGTGCATCTTCGACATCAAAATTGCCGGATCGAAATTTAGCGAACCAGTTCTGGCACTGGCGTACTGTCAACACACCTTCTCCATACACATCAGTCAATTTCTTTCTGGCTTGAACAGCATTTTTACCCTTTCTGTAGTAAAACAGTAAGATATGTCGAAAATGCTGCTTATCGCTCTCCATATTTAAAAGGGCACCAACCAAAAACTACTGCGTAGAATTAATTGGAATTTTTCACACACAAGCCTTGCTATATGAGCTCTCAAAGCATATAAAAATTATACGGCTTAAATGTGAAGTTTGGTGCAAAAGAATACAATTAAATCCTCTGTCGGGAAAAAACGAAATGACTTTCCGAACAACCCTATACAATTTATAACGGGGAACTGAACAGTGAGTTTTTGTATTATTTTAAATATTGTAGAAGTTTGTGATGACGAGTTACAATTCTTTCCAATTTTCTACAACTACAGGAAAAATTGTAAGAAATTGTTAATTGTTGTAGTGTTGTATATTTTGTTGTAGATATATTTAAACCAGGGTTAACAATACAAAATTACTACAATAAAATGAAACTTATCGTCTAAGTATGACATTTTCAATGAAAAAACGTTTCTTCAATACGTATACCGTTTTCATTTCATATGAAAATATGCCCATTTTTATTTCAAAAGCACAAAATCGATTTTAAATACTAATAAAAAAACTAAAATAGTAAATATGAATGTTTTTCCATTTACATCGACGAGTTCTAAAAGAAGAACTCGTAAAATATTACAAATCGCTCAATACAAGGAAACCGAACACCGGCCTACTACTAGTAAATGCGTACAGTTTATTGCTCATTTAATTTTCAACTGTGATCGTCTAAACATGTAGCCAAAAAGTCATTCAGTAAGCTTCACTTATAAATAGATATCGCCTACAGTTATTCAAAACTATTTGAGATGTCTGGGTTTTCACAAATGCATTGGCGCCATTACGACATGCACAGCAATGTTCACCTACACTTTACGTACTATATCACCAATTTATACATACGTCTTGGTTACGTAAAGTAATGAAAAACGAAAGTGCAAAATACCTACTATAGTTTGGCCGCTAATTCTATCTAAATATTACAAGTATTTTAAGCAAGGGCATTTTAGTTCAATAAAAAGAATTTAGTTTGTTATTCTTCCGCGAAATAGTTCGCTCTTATAGTTCGTTAGTTCACTGGTAAGGCGCTTTAGGTTCGAAGAACAGAGACCCTTTAATCATAGATGGAATTATCTGATATTGATTTACATCACATAAAATTTTCGGAAAAATGTTACTGCTGTACAAGGACCAAACTGCCAAAAAGAATGGATTGTTGGTAAAACTGCCTTTAAATTGCCGTTGTTTCAGGTTAGGTTATGTTAGGTTAGGTAGGTATATCATGAGTGTCTTCCGCCATCTTCACTACGTGGTAGATAATTGAAGTAACAAACTGATATTATGGACCTTTTCAGTTTCGCGAACAAGAAGTCACGGGGGGCCAAATCTGGGGAATACGGTGGCTGCAGCATTATTAATGTGTTGTTTTTGGCAAAAAATTCGCGCACATGCAACGATGTGTGAGCAGGGGAGTTATTATGGTGCAAAAACCAATATTTGTTCATTCAAAAATCCGGACATTTCTGCTTTGCACAAATTGCGTATAACTTGCAGGTAATATTGCTCATTGACAATTCTACCCTGTGGCAAGAACTCATGATGTACCCCACGCCCTTGCAATCGGAGAAAACTGTAAGCAAAACCTTCCATTCGACCAACTTCGCGCGCTTTTTTCGGTCTTGGCTAGGGTTGCCACCCGTATTATTATGAAGTATTGTACTCTATTTCGACTATACGTACGTTATACTTTACAAGACACATAAAGTACGCAAAAATACTTTATTTAAGGCCTTAAGTAAACATCGTAACAATTTTGATACGAATTTCGCAGCGACCAGTCTCATGCCGAAATCATTAATAAAAATCGAATGGCAGGAGCCAATCGATATGTTTACGTCCTCAGCGTCTTCTCTAACGCTGATTCGACGATTGGTCAATACTAATTTGATATGAGTACCAACATAACGCCACAAAAAATCGAAAAAAAAAAATATATACGTAATCCGCGGAAATTCAGAATTTGCGATACTTTCAGAACAGACCCCGTACTTTTCAATCAAAGGTAAGCCTTTAGTTAAATTACAATTTAAATTTGCAGTTACTAAAACTTTCCCGGCAAGAATAATAAAAGAGTAGGCTGTCATGCTGTGGTAAGTAAATTACCAGGGCCGTAGCGATGAGCTCGGGGCCCCGGTGCGGTATTCCGCAAGGGGCCCTTCTTAAAATTGATGATCAGAAAAATGTCATTAAAAAAAATGTTTTAATTTCACGAATAGATGATTCCCCGTGCAGCACTGACAGATAACCTCTCACGGTGATGCCAATGTCGCGGTGTCGGCATGGGCGGCAGTTGGCAGCATTGAAAATGAGCGAGCCCGAAAAATAAATTTCGAAAAAACTATTGATGATTTTGCTGCTATCAAATCGAGAAAAAAAACGTTTTAGAAATAAGAGCAGGCACTTGATGTTTGTGCAATGAATTCTATAGTGATGTTTCGAGTGATATAGATTTATGGTCAGCAATTAGTAATTTTTTATGGTAGCAATGATAATTATATCAACGGATTTAAGGAAACCATGAATGTAGAAGTATTCGCGATTTCGAGATGTATGCATTCCATGTAACTACGTACCTGATCAAATATATGGAGTATTGTGACAAAAATTGATATAGAAAAAAGTAAAATAAAAAATTATGATGTTCATTTCGTAGCTTGACTCAGCTCATCTCTAACAGCATAGTTTTTCTTTAGAAGTCATTTTTTGAAAACAGAAAACTGCTAAGAGGCCCCTCGACTGCGGGGGCCCCGGTGCGCCGCACCGCTTGAACCGGCCTCACTACGGCCCTGTAAATTACAAAAGAGGTATCCCTATTTTTTAAAAAACGGTCACGTGTTTCGGTCACTTTGTCCATAGGAATTATCAATGCAAGTCCGTCCCGTAATAGTGCAAACTACTATTAAATTTATTCAGCAATTTGTTTATCACTTCATACATATTGTAACAAGTTCAACAACGTGACAATTACGATAGATTAAATGGCCTTGTGAATTAAAATAACTACTTATTATTGCAGGTAAGGTGCATCAAATTTCACCTCTCGCACAATTTAATTGCGCAAAATTGATTTGATGGATATTTATTATTCACGATCAGATTTAAATCGTCAACAAAAAACGATGGCAACAAAGTAATTAACAAAAATTGTTTCAATTTGTTGTTGCTTTTCTAAAAACCATTTTGCTAATTGTTAGTCAGCAGTATATTATGCAAATCTTCCTATTTAATAACATTAAGTACCAGGCATGACATACAAACAAATCTACAACAAAATAATCGCCTATGTGGCACACTTGTTTACAGACACAACAGTCTGGGAAACCAGAAGTAAATATTACAATACGTGTGGTTTTTTTTAATGTAGAATTCGAAAAATTAAGGAATTGACCATATACGAATGGGGAAGAAGTGGGTGAAACTATTCCTGAAAAGTACTTTATCCTATAATACTACCTGGTTGATTAATTTATTCCATAATGATAGTCTTATACAAGAAAACATTTAGTAAGTAGACAATTTCGCATCGTGTGGCAGCTGTCGCCCGAACTTGCCTAATTTCGGCCATTTGGGCTTTTCGTCCCGCCGTAAACGCAGTTGTTTCAGCTTCGTACAGAAGGACAAATGTTCCAACTTTCAGCAGAGAGATGCCACGAAATAGTAGATTAACGCATCACGGGGCGAAAATGGGCTATGTCATACCGCGTGCGTTTTCCATTCGAGCCGAAATTTCGAAAGTTCAACGCTTTAAATATAAAGTCAAAACTACTACATTTAATGCGCGACGAAAATACACAACGGGCCCAAACCAGACAAGTTCGGATGGCAAATGCATGACAGCTGACACACCTTGCGAAATTGGCTAGTTTCAGTCAGTTGTGTGTTTTCGTCCCGCCGCAAATGCATTTTTGTTTTTCGGCTTCGTTTAGAAAGACGAATGTTCCAAGTTTAGGCAGAGAGATGCCACGAAATAGTAGATTAACCCACCACTAGACGAAAGTGGGCTGTATCATACCGCGTGCATGTGCCACTCGAGCCGAAACTTCGAAAGTTCAACCCCCTGTACGAAACCAAAACAAGTATTTTTATGGCATAACGAAAATACACAACGGGCCGAAACCAGACAAGTTCGGATGACAAAGGCATGACAGCTGACACACCTTGTGAAATTGGCTAGTTTCGGTCAGTTGTGTGTTTTCGTCCCGACGCAAATGCATTTTTGTTTTTCGGCTTCGTTTAGAAAGACGAATGTTCCAAGTTCCGGTAGAGAGATGCCACGAAATAGAAGATTAACGCACCGCTGGACGATTCGCGCCTTTCTTCATGTGAGCCGTATTTGTAAATGTGTGTGTCGTACCTGCGTTCTGGGAAAACAGTTAAACAGTTCAAAGAAAGACTGAACGATCCGGATGTTTCTAGAGGGTTCCGGAAAGGAAACAAAAGAGTACTTAAAAGAAGAGACGATCGCCGGGAGGATAAGAAATAAATTGACCGTTGCAGAAGTGAATCTAGAAATAAATTGACAGTGATAGCAGTGAAATAAATAGCGCAGTGAATAGTGATATATCAACAGTGGTGTAAATAAATAGAATAATTCATAACCTAAGTTTAGTAATAATTTAATAGTGTTTTGAAGTTCTTCAGTAATTAGTGTAAATAAATAGTTTTTGTCGTTATCAGTTTTAGAAAATAATTTTGTTAAACCCACGAACATTACCTTAGGTATTAAATCGTACCTCATAAAATTATTACTTGTACTTCACTTAATTTTCATAGTTAAGCATATATCATCGTTATTATTTTTATTATAATACCGAATATCCTTGAGTAATACGCTTACACGTTATGTCTGTAATAGTACAGACATAGATGATGTTACAGTTACGATTTTATTAATCGTAACTTGCTCCACAAAGAGTCCCGGCAAATTTCAATTAGGTAATTTATCAAATCGTTCACAAAGCGTCGGCTAGACGGTACCTAAACGTAAGTAATTTAATTATTGTACATGGGGGAATGGTCGTTACAACTATCATAAATATGTTCAGTTGCACACTGTCATTGTTGGGACTCGTTTAATAAGATTACTTATCACACCATACAGTCATTTGCAAACAATGATAATCAGCCGCTCATATATCACTTAACGCTGCGAGGGAGAAGGGGGGATTTGGGGGTGGTGGCGTGACGAAATATGACAATGGGGAGGAGATCTCGGGGGTTACCTGACGTTTCAATAGCATTGTCTGCAAAAAGAAATCCAAAATGACACCATAGTTCAGTCAAATGAAGGAAATGGCTGAAGAGTACCTTATAATGGAGAAAATGATCGAAACACGGGTCATTTTATCGGAAATTTCGTGAGGAACACGAATATGTAAATGAAAATTATTTTCCCTGCATAGGGAGGGATAAAATCCACAAAAACAATAGCAAATTCGATATCGAAATATGAAAGATATGGAAAAAAGTTTTAATAAAAGTTTGTCACAATGCGATTTTGCAAAAAAAAGTATTGATGACTTACAGAACAAAGGTTCTGCGCGCCCAATGGCAAAGAAGCCTCAAAATTCGCGGAATTTTTTAAAAAATTCAAAATAATTATTAAAAATTTAAAATTGATAACTTAATCGATTCGTAACTTATCTAAATCGGTTAAAATGTCTTTTCAGAAAAAAAAGAAATTCACCATTATTTTATTGTTCTTTTAAACAATTAAATAACTATCTCATTACCGTTAATAGATACAAAAATAATTTGCGAATTTGTTCCGTTTAGTCTACTGCAAATTTTGATGCAAAAAATAATGCATTTGGACAATTTTTAACAGAGTTATAGCGATTTAAACATTTAATTGTTATTTTTATTGAATTTTCATATTCGCGAGATAATCGAATTTGCAATTGTTTTTGAGGATTTTCTCCCCCCGTATGTACAGCAAATAATTTTCATTTACACATGCGTGTTCCTCACGAAATTTCCGATAAAATGACCCTTGTTTCAATCATTTTCTCCATTATTAGGTACTCCAGTATTTCCCTCATTTGACTGGACTACGACGTCAACCACGTCCATTCAATATCTTTTAAAGAAACCCTTACACCCTTCAAATACATTTAACTGGGTTTTTATTTTCCTTAACCACATTGCATTATATATATGTACCTATTAACTAAACCTAAAGAAAGTTAAAAATTAATGTGAAAATTATTTTACTTGTACGCGCCTCTTTACCACTAGATCGTATATAGATAGATATAGGCTAACTACTCTTTGTAATAGGTTGGTTGGTAGGTCGTTGAACAGAAACCGTATAAAAACTCGTTGGCGTCTTTTGATTTCATGCATAAAAACTTTTTGTTCATTACACGGACAAGATAGATATGAGTCATTTATCTAATCTGTACATATATAAAATGCGCTGTAATAATTCTGTGCGCTAAAAATTTAAGATCGAATAAAATTCTTAATTCTCAACGCAGTGATTATCAGTTTTCTTTGGCGTATACGTAATTCATTAAATATGGAAGCGCGAAATAAAAAAAACGCATTTTTAAGTTTCAAATGACTTACATTTGTATATCTACCTATATATTGGTGCCGGTATGGGTAGTGTGCTCTACGGGGTAAATTTAGAATATTATTACTGCTCTACCGTAGGAAATACAATATGGGCTACATAGTACGTTTAGTTATCTCATTAGCAATAATTCAAGCCTTTCATTCCTATCCATCTATTTAGTATATATATTGGAAGGTAATCTCGTAATATTCGCGAACCTACTGGTAAATTTGGGTTCTCAACATTTGGGTAAAGGGTAGTTAATTTGGCTATTATGTAATTTTGTAGTTGGTCTAAGTAGATGAAACATAGCTATGTAAATACATAACAATGTAATAAAAAATAGGTGCCTCATTTGCTTATTTTTTGACCACCCTGTATACATAAATTTAACATGAAAAACCCCGCAACCAAAAATAAAGATCGACATGTTTGAGCGTTTTTCCAAAAAACAACAACAGACCCCTGAATTTTAAATGAATTTGTTCCAACCCACAGGTCCTCAGTTTTTTGCATTCCCTTTATAAATTCCTTTTCTTATCAATGGTAGGGCGCATGCTGCAATGTTAACGAGTCGGTAGAGCACACACTATACCTCCTAGTAGCGAGTAGATAGAGCTAACACTCTATCGGCACCTAAATATTCATTGTACGTACTTTACTTTTATTGACATTAAAATGCATTTCCTTTGTTATCATTTACGTAGTACCTATATCGAAGCTCTTACGTATTTTATTTATCAAGATAAGAAAATAGGTGCAAATAGGTAAAACGTGTAAACATTCAAAATAGAAAAACCAATGATAACATAAATGCCTCAAAAACAATTGAACAAGCATTCTTTTGCATTATACGGAAAAGGGTCACCCCCAATGATACCACAAGTTTTTACGAAAATTTATTGTAGGTAGATGGTAGTACTAGATACTAGGTACTGAAAAATAGATTCATTTTTTTTTTTTAATAATTACTCATAATTATAGCCAAAAACATGCCCCAACGATTTAATACATGAATACTTGAATCGGTCTGCAATTTAAAAATAGGTACCTACTTGCCCTGCACGTGTTCCAAAGTACCTATGATGATGCAATGGTTTGCATGCTTTCAACTTACTTATTAATGAAATCTAGGTTAAGTTAACCTAAAAGTGGTTACAACGTGACCCCTATTTATATGCAACATTTTACCGGTACGAACCACATCTTATAAATTCTTAAATAAAAGTTACCCTCAGGTTAGTTTTTAAATGTAAAACCTGGTTAATTCAACACTTTCATTCAATAATTATTTTATAATTCCAATAAAGAAAAAAAATGCGAAACTCACCATTCACCAATGAAAAAGTGAAGTTACGTATTTTTGTTTACATAAAACTACGAAGACGGCACGCAAGGTAACACTTTTTCTTCGGAAAAGTCGATTATCAACTACGATACTCACTCCACCGACTAACGAATGCCGAGTACGCGGGCATCGTTGTTGGCGCTTTCTTTTAGAAGCCAATAAAACCGAAAGTTGCCGAAGTTATACTACAATCGCACGAAGCCTTTCATGAATTACCTGGAACGAGTACACGACGATGAATGATGATGCAACTTTTGTACGAATTTCTTTCCTAAAAAATGAGGGTTCTCTAAAATTTCAGACCTCTTTTACCCCCAATCTAAAAATTACTCTAAAAAAATCATTATTTTGACGATATCCCCGTTAATTATTGACTTAAAATAACGTAATTTTTTTTTAATAAAAAGTTTCTCCATTTACCGTGAAGAAATATAAAGAACTTACAACAAAATTGTAATATAGGTATCACTTTTTCTTTTTTTTTTAATATGTGAAGATTTTCGCAACATTTGTTGATTCTTTTTACATTAGTTGTGCAATTAAAACATTAATTAAACTGCACAAAATAATAAGAAATATATAAAAAAAATATCAATTTAGACACTTATGCACTTTTAATATATTTAACTTTTTAAAAGTTAATGGTCACCTCCTCCATTTCCGATTATAGCGCAATTTATTTATAGTCTTTTAAATATGTAAATTATTTTCTTGGAATTGCTTTAATTAATGTTTAAACAATGATTTACAAAAGTTTGAACTATTGTACATTAAAGTACATTAATATATGCATATATGTCAATAAAAACATTAAAGGATGAGCGAAAACTAAAAATAGATTGAAAACATAATAATTGTAGTAATCTCGCTAACAAAATGCTAAGTCATTATCGAAACCTTCCTTGATTTACTTTTTATCACATAGCTGCTTAACTGCTCATGTTAGATTATAACATTGTTATATTTTCACTACCCCAGTAGAACAAATGATACCTATACTTAAATAGGTAAAATTTTTTGGAAACACTTTTTTACCCTTAAAGTTTCTTGACCAGAAAAATTAGAAGAATATAAAATTAAGTTGAAACAAAATGTCTAAAATTGAATACTGAGCTGTAATAATGTTTTAACTAAACAAGGTCTAAAGCCAACGTAAATAAAAGAGAATGACTTGTTTAAGGAGACTCTTGTCTTTATTAATTTTTTATTATGAATCTAACATCCAAAAGGGATTGAATGGAGTGGCACCAAAAGGGAAAAACCAATACCAAAAATAGTTAGAGTCCCAAAAGTACAAAAAAGTTAATTGAGACTTTGGGGAATCTTTCCAATCGATTTTTTAGGACTTATACACAGTTACGTAATTACGACATCATAATGACATCACACAAAGTCAGGTTTAACGTAAGTTGTAAGTCACAGATGACTCACATGAGAGTCATTATTTCATACTTCCTGACGTCAGACTCTGATGTAAAATATATGACGTAAATATGACCTCCAAATAACGTCACTGTGACTTACCTGATGTCAATCTGATGTAACAATTATATCATTGTGATGTCAAATGAGTTTTTACTTTCATATTACCTCCAAGTAACGTCACTGTGACTTGACTAAAGTCAAGCTAATGTAACAGTGATATCATGTATCCAACCTACATTTCCTAATCAAATTACCCTCATTCGTTATTCCTAGCAAAAGAACTTATCCCAGCATAATTTTATTCAATTAATACAGATCAATCCCATTAAAAAGTCACACAAAAATAATGTGATGTCACAGCATGATGTACATATTGTATATTATGTATGTAACATGTAAGTCATAAACATAACATCATATAAAAGTCAAATTTTATATCAGTGTGATATCATAATTGTATCATATCACAGGAAAGTCATAAACTTACATCAATATGATATCAAAATCAAATCACAAATTTTTACATTATAATTTGGGAGGTCAGTTTTACGTCAGATCGTAAGGAATGTAGCTTCACGGAGATTAATCTCCTCCCTTGTAGTCCTGACTTGCCCCCTGATAATTTCTTGTCTAAAAGAAGAGAACCCAAGCTAATACACTTAAGAACGTAAGGATGAAATATAGATATAGAAGTGTAATATAGTAGTTGTATAGCAACATTACTATCTAGTAAGGAAGACTTATTATAAACGTGGACAGACAGATAGAAGGCAGTGTGGAAATCAATTACAGATAGGCGAAACAGTTTCAAACATGAAAGGATAAGTTAGAGACATACTAGAAGCAGAAATAGGAGTTAAGAGGGGTAAAGGCATAAGCTACTCTAATTTGAGAAATGCGAAAATTGACTCAAAACAGGAAGAAGTGAGGACTGAGTTAAGAACTCATGGACCATGCTTACTATTATCGATATCTAAATGTTTATATTTAAAATGATAATTTCACATCAAGAATCTCCTGGTTTCTTTCGAACGATACATTAACTGTAACAGCTCATAAAATGTATAATTATCTAGTGATTTCCCTAGGTTAGGTTTGGTTAGGTACGACTATGGTAACGATATTATATTCAATTGTCATAACATTATAATTTTTCTAGTCAATCAGCCATAAAATTAACCGAAATTTTTAATTAGTATTGTAAAACGTTTTATGGTGAGTATTATGTATGTACTTCCCCCAGTTTATTTCCGTAGTAATTGTTTGTTTTTATTTCACAACATTGAATGTAGGTAATTGACCAAAAATAAAACATTGATTTAAACAACCCACACAAAAAGTTACAGGAGAGTGTAGGAGCCTTCAGTAGGTAGTAGTATAATATATTAGTAACATACTAAAGTGATAAATCAAATAAGTAATACGTTTAATAATACATGTACCAAAATCTTTAAGTCAATTGATACGTTAAGCTTATAAAACGTTCCTATTATGTATTTAAATGTATTGAATATTTTTAATGTGTTTTGAACAAAAGGTTTTGTAAAACAATAACATTTTGTTCTTAGAGTTAGTTATTTTCTGTTAAGATATAGGCACATCTGTATAGGTATTTCGCAAAGAAGTGATAACATTTCAACTTTAACAAGTTTTAAAGAATTACTTAATAATTCGTAAATATTTATTGCTGTTATCAATACAGAAATATTTTGAAATATATTATCTATATTTACGTAAGATATTTATAACACATCTCCTGCCCCCTATATCTCATGAACAAGAAAAAAGAAATAGTGTTAATGGTAAAATGAAATTGTCATTGTCTATTCTTAGCTATTATATATTAATGTACATTTACTAAACATTGCGTGTGGTCGATATTCGAAGGATGTATTTTACCTAAAATAGAAAAAGTTTTGTACAGGTAAAGCAAAACGTTCACCTGACATAGGAACTACTCATTCCTTTGTCGGAATGTTTTCTTTTGGAATATATTTCTTCAATCACGTCTAGATACATGAAAATAGCTCCTGAATGTGTCCTAAATACCTAAACTAACCGAACTCTCAAAATCTTTTAAAAAAAGCGTAACAGACATCAAAAGCTTTAAATTACATTGATTAGGATTATACTACTTTATTATTAACTTTTTACGAAATTTTCTATACCGCTTCGTATTTTTCAATAATGGTTGCATGTAGTAGGTAGACCAGGGGTTCCCAATTTTAGTTTTGCTGCGCAACCCTTTTTGACCCGCCTTTTTTTGGCGGAGCCCCATCTCGACAAAAAAACAATATTCATAGTATGTTTTATTTTTTTTTTTATGTTTAAGACCCCCTGTAAGTTGATACAAACCCAAAAAAGAAACCATGATAACAATTTTCTCAACAACTGCAGGGTATTTATCTTTAACTTCGATGCAAAGGTTATTCAAATTTAGATCAACTGATTCGGATCTTTTTTTAGAGAGGTTTTTTAATATCGATCAAGTTTTCGTCCTCCAGCACAATTAACATTGATGGTTTAGTCTAATTATTTATCTAAATATTTTTTCAAGGATTTTTTGAGGTTCAATAGATACTCATTTATGGTTTTATCCATGTGATGAAGTCACTTGTAACTCGTTTTCTTCGATAAATCTGTTTCGAAGAGGAAAAAATTCATAGGTAACTTTTTTCTTCAATACATTCGATCCAGAAGCCAAATTTGCTTTTTTTTATCGTTAGAGATATTTTGTATCTCACTGTAAACGTAGTTGTGATTCCTCACCGTAAAAGTGGTTGTCCAGCTGTTCCTCTCGAAAGCCATTTCATTTCCGTGTGTAGAAGGAGTGATGATGATGTTGACTTTCTATATCATCCCGCGGACCCGTGCGATCTTTCACGGAACACCATTTGGGAACCGCTGGTCTAGAGACTGAGATGTTGATGCTTAACGTTTCGTCAACGGCTGTGGTTGACATCTTCAGAGGTGCTGAGAACGCGCAGTAGATTTCTATCTCGAAGTGTTATTCTCGGCTATCCCTGTCGTTGTCATCGACCTCTTCATCAAGGCCCAAGAGCCCGGAAGATTAGTATAATAGTATTAGATGTTTGTTGTATTTTATTTTTTCAACTGTCGAATGTCATTATATTATTTGATTAACAATAGTGAAATTCATTAAATGCTATACAAAGTTTCACTTCTAACGCTGTTAGTTTTGACTGACGCATATTTCATGTATTATTTAATTTTAACTTAAAACACTACAGATTTATAGACCCTTGATGATTTAAAGCCTAGTCATAAACGAATGTGTTGCTATACATATACCTTNGGATGAAACCGCTACGAACTTTTTATGGTGCAGTGGTGGAGGAGACCTCCTCTTTCGATCCCCCCACCCCCGTAGGGCCATCAACTAGACCTTTACCGCCAATTTTTTTATCAATTTCTCATCGTGCAATAGTTCAACATGACTAACGGAAGTAAAAATTAGTTGTCCAACCAATAGTCTAGAAAAAGCCATATAACTTCCGTATGTAGAAGAAGTGATAAATGCTGACTCCCTATATCATCTCGCGGAACCTCTACGACCCTTCCATGGAACAGCAGGGTTCCGCGGAACACTATTTGGGAACCGCTGTAGTAAACTATCCCTGTGATCGGTTCACTACTCGCCACTGCTGTATACAATTAAGTTTTTAAATGTGATTTACAATCTCTAACGTATTTCAGTTTTAACACAATAAGTTACTGATCGATGTAAATAATATATTGTATATATGTATATGTACCTACAGATAATTATTAAAACCTGAAGCTGTTTGATTGTTCCATTAAATTCCTCTTATCATTCTGATAGTTGTATCGTGTATCACATGATACTGAAGATGTTAAACAGAGGCTACATTAATAATAATTTGTTCTTATTAAATTCTCTCAACTAATTATCAATGTAATTCTGTTTGGTCAACAGTTTTTAAAAGATACTGTACCACCTACTGATTAATCGTAAGCTAATTTATTAGCAATATGCGAGTGCATATAACAAGATGATATAAGAAGCAAGCTGATAATGCAGATAATACAAATTCATTAATTGCATTCACGATCACTGCCAGCTTTTAAATATCGTTCCTCTCTAATTTATGTCCTGATTAAGGATTTTAAAAAAACCAAACCGAATGGGGACACTCAATAATTAGGTCATGTCCCAATTAAAACATTTAATGCGATTTAAATATTGTATTGAGCAATAATTTAAAATGTCATAGTTCATTCAAAGAGTAGTATGTTCTTTTTTATTTTTGTAATAGATAAGAGAAAATAACAAAGTGCATTTGTTATCTTTTTTATGATATGATGTAAATTCAATAGATTCGGTGTTTGTGTTCTTGATATTTAATTTAATTGAACGTGATCTTATCCTAAAAGGTGACTGATAATATTGTACTGTGCTGATGAGCGAAATTCGCTTGGGAAATCCCGCGCTCATTTCTTGATTATTCTTAAAATTTACCAACAGTTTTTATTCATTAGTAACGAAGTGCAGTTTAATTAATAGTCCAAATTTTGCTAATCTTTATTAAGACACCACAAAAAAAATTATTGCCAGTTTTAATAAGTAAGACTCATCATGAAAGGGAAGAGACAATATACAGCTTTACAAAAAAAAAAGAAACATAAAATATTATAAGATTCGTAGAAAATCGATATTACCTACCACGAGCAGGACATACAGGATTACAATAGTACCCTAGTAAAAATCAAATTTAACAAAAAAAAACAAACACCGTGAATAAAAAACGATCACTCAAAACCACTGAACAAAACAACAAACATGAAATTATTTGCCGAAACAAGATTCGTGACCGTAAAAAAAAAGACAAATGCATTGGAGAACTCATCTGCAACACTTTCCACAAGCATTGCACACATCGTAGCAACAAATAGGGTCTGGAACAAAGGGGGGAAAACGATATTATATGCATACAACGTGCTTGACTTGTACTTAGTTAATTTCCAGGCCGGTATACAGTTCAATTTTTTGAAGTCATATTCGTTTTAAAAAATTGAATTTTGCGTCAAAAAATCAGCGACTTTTTTGGAATTTCCATTACAAGCTATAAGAGCTTACTTAATTTTTTTGATCTAGAAAGTACAGAAGAATGTACAGTAACACAACTAGATAGATATAAAGACAAATCAATTTCTTTCATTTCCCATTAAATTAATTAAGCTTCATTAAACACTAATTAAAGCAACGGAAGAAAAAGTAGGGAAAGAGCGAATATAAAGAAGAATTATTAGTGGATGATTTTAAATATCTAGGAAGTCAGATAAGTCAGGACGGAAGGAGTAGTAGGGATATAAAGCGGATGATAGCGCAGGGTCGAGTCGTCTTCAATAAAAAAGTCAGCGCTATGCTCGCAAACGATTAATTTAAAAATTCGAAAAAGGTTATTAAAGGTGTATGTTCGGAACGCGACGCTATACGGGTGCGAAACATGGGCAGAGGGCGAGGCGGAAAAGAAAAGGTTATAAGCGTTCGAAATGTGGTGTTACAGACAAATGATGAGGATACTGTGGATAGAGAAGGTTAGAAATGAAGAAGTATTAGAAAGAATAGGAGAACAGAGGACTCTATAGAAGTTAATAAGAAATAGGTGAGATAGGTTAGTAGGACACCTTCTCAGGCATGAAGGTCTAGTCAGAGACATATTAGAGGCAGAAACAGGAGTTAGGAGGGGTAGAGGTAGACCTAGATTAGATTGCTGTTCGCAAATAATTAAGGATGTGGGATGCTCTAGTTTTAGAGAAATGTGAAGATTAGCTCAGGATAGACAAGAGTGGAAGTGCGTGTCCAACCAGTCTTAGGACTGACGACCTTATGATGATGAAAGCTAATTCTTTAGCAAACGCTTTATAATATGAAATAAAACTTTTATTTGAAGGAAATCGTTGGATTATACCGGTTTTTTCAGGCCATTTCAAGTAAAATTTCAGCATTTCTTATAACTAATGAAAAACCCTTAGAACCCTTTCGCTTGCGTCTGTATACCTGCCTGGTAATTTTGGTAGTTGAAAGTAAACTATCAATAAACCCTCAATATGACACTTACATGAACACTGGCAACACGATGGCGTGTAACAGCTACTGAAACAAGTTACCTAAAAATAAAAATATATTGTTATATAAAGTATTCCCTTAAGTGGTAACAAAGGTTTATCCAAACGAGGCCATCTGGAACACTTATTAAAAAAAGTACATATAACGTATTAGCTACGTATTGAAACTCACATCAAAATTAGTTCAAAGTTCAGTGAATACAAGTTAAGTTGGAATATTGTAAAAATAAAAGTTTAATTAATTTCTTAAACAGAAACTTACTGCACAACTATCATCCAAATCACGAGATGGTTTACGGGGTCCAAGGTTAGGAGGTGGACCACCAAATCCTGCTTCTTTGTCTTTACCTTTACCATCTCCTTTTCCGCCTTTCCCACCTTTTCCTCCAGATTCATCATCGCCTTTACCTTTCTTACCTTTACCACCTTCGCCGTCACTGTCATCATCGCCGCCGCCTTTGCCTTTGCCCTTGCCACCTAAATTTCATTAGCGTTTTAAATTTTAATAACCAACAATCTTTTTATCGTCTAGCCTTCTAATTTACAGCAAACATAACTTCGAGAAACTAGATTATTTTATGCTAGTTACCGTTTTCAATATAAATACAAAATAGAGTTAAATTGTTGACGAGTGAGTGTAAACTGTTTTCCAACAGCATTTCTCAGTTTATCATGTAGGTACATTCACGATCACTGCCAGCTTTTAAATATCGTTCCTCTCTAATTTATGTCCTGATTAAGGATTTTAAAAAAACCAAACCGAATGGGGACACTCAATAATTAGGTCATGTCCCAATTAAAACATTTAATGCGATTTAAATGTTGTATTGAGCAATAATTTAAAATGTCATAGTTCATTCAAAGAGTAGTATGTTCTTTTTTATTTTTGTAATAGATAAGAGAAAATAACAAAGTGCATTTGTTATCTTTTTTATGATATGATGTAAATTCAATAGATTCGGTGTTTGTGTTCTTGATATTTNCGTTTTCAATATAAATACAAAATAGAGTTAAATTGTTGACGAGTGAGTGTAAACTGTTTTCCAACAGCATTTCTCAGTTTATCATGTAGGTACATCCTACATTCGTAAGACACTGTTGTTTTACTTACTATTTCTTTAATAGCATATTAACTCTACCCTGAAAAGAAATTGCACTATCATAGATCGGTGATTGATGTGTATGGAAATAAAAACTTTTGACAAGGGACAGTTTTATTTGACTGATACAACATAGATTGATAATTGAAGATAACGTTTTACACACGATATATGATAATACTGTCATCTTCAGGATAGTGTTCTTAGATATTGTTTTGTCATATTTATCAAAAATTACTATTTCTTCTTGCCTTTCTTTCCGCCTTTTCCTCCTTTTCCACCTTTGCCTTTCTTCTCTGTCCCAGAAAGCGCCGGATCAAATTGGGTATCTCTAGAACATTTCTGAGGTGGAGGTTTCAATTCGGGTCCTTTTGGTGTACATAATTCTAATTCCAAATTATTCTTCTTGTTCGCGCCTTCAGTTTTTTTCCCTATTCTCAAGATGAAAACTTCCTTGTTCGGATCCGTTAAGTTTGCATTTTGGGCTCCGTTTTTGTCGGTACACATGGGAGGTCCCATGCCTCCCGCATTTTGTGCACCACCCCCGCCACATGCTCCTACATTAAAGTCAAAAGGACGATTGTTGGCAGCGGGCGACATAGCCATTTGGTTTCCCCCACCGCCTTGACACGGGCTTACTTGGACGTTTCCTGTAACCCCTTTTCCTATATTTTCCACTGTACAAGCGCAACTGCCCGAATCAGCACATTCTCCAACTTGCTCGATTTTGTTGTCTTTATGTACTCGCAAAGTAAGCTTATTACCACCCATAGAGGCACCGATTTCCTCGTAATTTCCTGGAGGATCATCGAATTGAGGTGCCATGGCGCCTCCTGTATACTGTTGCATAGCACCGTATTGGTTGCCCATCGGATAACCACAAGGTGGAGGCTCAGGTCCACCCATTCTACCACATTCATTGCATGGTGTATCATATTGCTGATTTCCATTACAACCACCACCCCCTCCTCCATAACTTCCTCCTGCTCCACCGCAGCCTCCTCCCCCACCATAGCCTCCTCCTCCGCCGTAACTTCCTCCTCCAGGACAGCTACCTCCTCCGCCACCGCCAAAACAAGGAGTGCGAGGGCAGTTTGGATTTGAGGGTCCACGTCTTGCTCCAGACCCTCTTCCATTTTGACTGGAACACACGTCTGATCCGCTCTTCTTTGCCTTTTTATATCTGTATAAAGAATGGCCTTCTTTATCTTTGAAAAGCACTGTCTTGTCGGTAAGATTCATTTGAAATTGTGTAACGATCAACTTTCCAAAGCATGACATCCTAATGTACATGCTAAGACAGCCAATAACTTCGCATGTTGGACCTCGAATCTCAAATGTGTCCTTTAATGTTTTTGCAGTAGGGGATTGACCTGTGGACTGGGCAACTGACTCTATTAACTCGTTAAACAAATTAACAATAGAAATTAATGAACAACCAATTGGTACTTTGTCTGGTAGTACGCCCGGTTCGGCCTTCTGATAAATGTTAACAAAAACATCAAATTGTTTACTGGCATCACAAGCTTGTTCTGGGGTTAGTGAAAACAAACAGGACTTTCCGCTTTTGACACTTTCTTTACCACCACATTCTGATTTAGATGCTGATTGAAAATCGTCTTCGCAAATATCTAACGGGGCATTATCCAAGAACTGTACAGAAACGCAGATGTTTTCAGTCATGCACGGCATGCAAGGATCGTTACATTGAATGTCCACTTTGTCAACGAGAAATTCCAAAAGAAAAAGATTTTCGGTAACAATTTTATCCATTGTTTTGTTCCAGGTCACGAAAAATTTACCAAGTTAAGTTACATAAAATTTTATATGACAAATTTTTTGCACGTCAAATTTAAACAGTTTTTCTTTTGTTTTTGTTTTGTTATTATTTTGAAAATCTCTCCGGTCGAAAAGGTACATTTGGCGGCGGATAATTTATAAAATACCAGTTGCAAGCTTCGTGTTTGAAAGGTTGTCCTACACTGTAAGCAAAAAGGTGAAAAATATTGAGGGAAGAATTAATCTTCTAACAGAAACACAAAAACTACGTTTCTTTAAAGTGTGTATAAGTTTTTCGTTAAGAACAATAATAAAACCTAACTGCGTTTCATTTCAAACGAGCTCGTTCCACAAGGTGTTGTGTTAAGTTTGAGAAATCAGAACCAAATTAAATAAACAATTATCTTGACTTTTTGATAATTTAGCACAAACTTAATATTTCCGGCATAACACAATGACCTTTGAAAATAAATCTACAACGCTTATTTCTTTTTTAATTTCTATTAGATTTCATCATATCTTTTACTTTAATGATAATAAAACAAATTGTTTCTAAATATTTCAAAATTTCGTCTAATTTACGTCAGACCTCCCAGTATTACCGATTCCTTGCTTCTTTACGTTACTATATTTTTATCTGGAGACCTTAAGATGATGAGTCAAACTTTATCACACTTATGCAATCATTCATATCAACAGACGAACAGACGTCCATTTTTACTAAATAATAAATACAAAACAGATAATTGGAAAAATAACTTACAGGGCCATGTCCGATTTTCTTTTACAAGCAGTACGATCCGTTTTATCGAATACCCGAGGCATATTTTGCCATCGAATAGGTTGATCATTATCGACGTTTCGCGATGTTTCAGTTTCCGGTTTTACCATAGGTATAACAGTGTCTTTCGGCTTATCTTTCTCTTCTTTCCACCATCCAGGCGGTTCAAGGTCGCATCTGTATAACTGCGTAGCTTTTGCAATTTTTTCTGCTTGCTTCTGTTTAACCCATAGCTCTTCTTCTTTTGCTTCTTGCTCCATCTTTTCCTTCAACTTGTCCAAACGAGTATTTATCATGTAGTCGATTTCAAATTTATAAGAACGAGGAATGAGCTTTGCTGTAATGGACACATGAAATCACATACAGTATAGCTTTTGATTTCTCTGTTTCTTAAATTTAACCCATGCAATATAACAGTAGGTACTAATAACTGAAGATATCAAATGTTCCTTACGGATAGGCTTGTAAGTAGGATTATATGTATCCGTCACCACCACACTGTATTTTCTCGCAATGTCATGTACAAAATCTGCATTTTCACCAGGTTTGTCAACCCAAATAGCTTTTGCATCTTTTAGCCATTTATTAAGAACCGTTTCCCCAGGTTTGGAATAAAGTGTTGAAGGACCTGCATCCTCTGGTCCATATTGTATTGGAAAGATATATTTTCCTACGTTCGGCTGTGTATGTCGTGGTGGCTCAGAAGGCGAAAACTCTTGATTCGACGTGTAATTTTGTGAAATATCTTTTAGTATATAATCTTTTGGAGGCCAAGGAGGCAACGTAAACATTTTAATAATGAAAATAATACGATTTAAAAACCGGTAAAAAAAGCCCAAAATGAACCCTAAAATAATTTGAGTGACATTTACGTTTCTTGACACATATTAAGAGTATTATCGGATTTCGAGTAATTAACATAAAGGAAATATGGTATTGTGGTTTCCATGCGGCGAATGTTACCATGCATTTCTAATAAACACTAAATGCGATTGTAAACTAAAAAGCTCAAACCCGAACACTAAAACACTGAATGTCTGAAGTTGTCTTCAGTCCCAAAAGATCACTTTGTTACCCAAAAGTATTTTGGACGTTCATTGTGTGGTATTTTGGTATTCTCCTCTAGATCCGTTTAGTAAATGCGATTTATTCTTACCTGGAATGTTGTGTCACAGTTTCTCGTCCCTGAATTCGAGATGAATCGTACCTTCGGGGCAGGAATATGATAAAAACCCGTATAAAGTTCTCAACAAGGTACGGTACCCCCTCCCGGGAGTTGGCTGCCCACACCTTCAGATCAAGTGGCAATTCATACCCATGAGGGAATAATGTCGTATTTCAGCAATTTTAATTTTGAAATCTATTTTGAATTTACGGTAACTGTGCAGATTATCAAATCGAAAGCATGACAACCTACTGTAGCCCATAACCTTCTGATTTAAAATAAAAACTTTTGGAAAGGGACAATTTTATTTGATTGAAGCAACATGTAGATTGATAACAGGATAGTGTTCTTAGATATTGTTCTGTCACGTTTATGAAAAATTACTTTTTCTTGCCTTTTTTTCCACCTTTTCCACCTTTTTTTCCTTTTTTTCCTTTCTCTGGAGGCGGTGGATCATATTCGGTGTCTCGATCACATTTTATGGGCGGAGGTCTCACTTCGGGACGCTTTGGTGTACACAAATCTAATTCCACATTATTGTTCGCCTTAATCGGGCCTTGTGATTTTTCCCCTAATCTCAAGATGAAAACTTCCCTTTTGGGATCCGATAATTCTGCATACTGGGTTCCGTCTTTGGCTGTGCACATGGGGGGCGCAATGGTTACTGTATTTTGTCCTGCTCGACCAACATTACAATTTCCAACTTTAAATTTAAAAGTACGATCGTTGAAAGCGGAGGACAAAGCCATTTCGTATCCTCCACCGCCTTGGCACGAGTTTACTTAAAGAACCCCCATTTACTCTCTTACTCTGACTTTCCCCCGTACAAGTACCTCCTACTATCAGAATCAGAAAATTTATGTGACAAGTTTTATGGAATACGTCAAATGTAAACAGCTTATCTTTCGTTTTTTTGTTGTTATTTAGAAAATTTTACATCACAATCCAAGGGTCATAAAAGTGACGTAAAGTTTAGAGGGAGGGAGGGGGTAAAACGAAACGTTATTGTGTGTTACAGGGCAGAAAATAAACTTAAAATTTTCAAATAAGTATATAAGAGCGAATATAAAGATAGGAGACGAGAAATTAGAAGAAGTGGCTGATTTTAGATACCTAGGAAGTCAGATAAGTCGGGATGGAAGGAGTAGTAGGGATATAAAGCAGAGGATAGCGCAGGGTCGTGTCGAACGGTTAATTTAGAAATTCGAAAAAGGTTGTTGTGGTGTCATAGGCGGATGATGAGGATAACGTGGGTAGAAAAGGTTAGAAATGAAGAGGTATTAGAAAGAATAGGAGAACAGAGGACTCTCTGGAAGTCAATAAGAAATAGGCGAGATAGGTTGGTAGGACACCTTCTCAGGCATGAAGGTCTAGTCAAAGACATATTAGAGGCAGAAACAGGAGTTAGGAGGGATAGAGGTAAACCTAGATTAGATTACTGTTCGCAAATAGTTAAGGATGTGGGCTGTTCTAGTTTTGGGGAGATGCGAAGTTTAGCTCAGGATAGGAAAGAGTAGAGGTACATGCCCAGTGCCGGTTTTACCACTACCAGCGCCCTGGGCGAGATTTCTACGGCGCCCTCCAACTACAATTCAAACCCATAGGAAAAAAGGGAAAGCATATAATGAAATAACCATTTATTAAAACAAATAATTATTTATTATAAAAAATAACCATTTATTAGAAACAAACTAATAAAATTTTACTTTTCTGGCCTTTCTAGAGTCTACAGTTAATTTTAATTGGAGATCACTACAGAGCTTGACGAGGTCGGGTTTTTCTGGAATTTGTTTAATATTGTATAAAAAAGACCAAGATTTCGAGTACTCTCCGCTTAATTTTGAGAATGAAGTGGAGGGCGCCTGCGGCGCCCCTTTTGTCCGGCGCCCTGGGCGATCGCCCAACCGCGCCCTACCCTAACACCGCTACTGTACATGCCCAACCAGTCTTAGGACTGACGACCTTATGATGATATACAATACTTGATATATATCGCAATAGGCATGTTATTAAAAAATAATGCGGTTCACGCTTGTGTAACTAAAATGGGTACACAGGTCTATATGTGTAAAAAACTCAAAAACATCAAAAAATTTCACGTGGTACTGTCCACCCGACTAAAAGTACAGGGATAAAATGATTTAAGTAAAGTCACAGTCAGACTCGCGCAACGAAGCATCGAAAACATGTAGAATAAATAAATAAATATGTATATTTTTATTATTTAGTTACTAGTCATCATTCTTTATGTGCTTATGTACTGTATTATAACAATAGTAATAATATCCTTTCAAATTAGAGTGCATTAAAACCGTAAAATAACAAAAAAGTAATAACATACAATACTTCCAAACTGTACATTTACAACGTTAGAAATTGCACTATCACAAATTGGTGACTAATGTGTATAATGATAATAACTATTAACAAGGGATAACTTTATTTGATTGATACAACACAGATTGATAATAGAAGATAACGCTTTCTGAATGGTATAAGATTATTGTCATCATAGAGATAGTGTTCCTAGATATTTTTTGCCATATTTATCAATGTTGCTATTTTTTCTTCCCTTTCTTTCCGCCTTTTCCTTTTTTTTCTTTCTTTTTTTTCTCGGGAGGCGGTGGATCATATTCGGTGTCTTGATCACATTTTACGGGCGGAGGATCGGGAAGCTTCGGTGTACACAGGTCTAATTCCACATTATTCATTTGACACGGGTCTTCTGCTTTTTTCCTTATTTTCAAGATGAAAGTCTCCTTTTTCCGATCGGATAATTCTGCATACTGAGTTCCGTCTTTGGCGATACACATGGGGGGTGTAACAGTTTCTATATTTTGTCCTACACCCGCGCCATTACAAGTTCCTACTTTAAATTGGAAAAAACGATCGTCGGCCATTTGGTTTCCTCCACCGCCTTCGCACGGGTTTACTTGAACGTTCTATACAAACCCATTTTCTCTTTTTTTTATAAATTTTTACTTTTTTTCACAACTACGAAAATTTACAAGAATAAATTATATGAAATTTTACATGGAGAATTTAATGTATGATGTCAAATGTAAACATATTTTCTTTTGTTTTTTTTTTATTATATGTATAATTTTCTGGTCGAAACAATTGTCCTACACTGTAAACAAGAATATAAAATAATATTACGGAAACGCATGCGATCAGGGAACTTTTTATTTCCGTCTGTGGTAACTAGCATAGAGGACTTGCTGACCGAAGCCACACATAAATTAATCTTCTAATAACAGAAATATAAAAATGAATAAAATTATTAGTGTACAATATATATATTTCATTATAGAGGGTAACAAAACGTCACCCCTTTCAAACGAACCTGCTATCATGGAATTGATTAAATTAGAGATATCTTTCATATTTTTTGAATTTTTAAAACAGTATTAGTTTGGACAGAGGGATTTTTCAGAATTTTAGGTGCAACATTTACCGAAATATATTGAAAATGTACCTCATAAAGAAAAAAGCGGAATAAATCGAAAGTTACCTAAATTTTGAAAGAACCATATGGCAATTTTTGTTTTGATCGTTGCTGCAACTTTCATAATGCAAATAAATAAGAAATACATATACGTATATTTTTTTAAGACAGTCATTAATAAAAGTCGTTAATTACTTGCAGATATAATTTTTAAATCATTTTGTATTATCTATCGAACATTTTATACTTTATTGCAAATATCACGACATATTTATGTATTTTAGTACTGTATCATAATGACGAACAATAATATCCTTTTAAATTACAATATTTTGAAATATTAATCATAATTATCAATTTTTTGTAAAGTAAAAAAAATCAACTTACAATACTTCTAAACTCTACATTCTAAAAATAACATCCTAGTTATTTACAACAACTGACCTGTTAATATACATAATTTACACTATATCTAAAATTTGACGGTTTTCCTTTTTGTTTCATTATTTTTTTAATTGCTTTAAATCTATTTATCCAACTGAGTATTAACATTATTGAAGACCAACAAAAACTATTCATTGACTTAATTTATCACTTGAACAACAATAGAAATGATTTAAAAAATCATACTGAAGACTAGTAGCTTTGGGATACACACCATTACAGTATTCTATAATTGTCTACAACATGGAATATGGAACCGTCAGTTGGAGGGGGAGAAAATGGATGTAAGGGGAGGGGATGAATTTTGTATAACACTAAAAAAATGTTTGGAGGAGTGGAGGCTACTGAAAAAACAAATATTGGAACAAAAACTAATGTGACCTAATCTAACATTGTTAAATTTCTTATGGAGTGACGTTTGCTTGGAGTTCAAATTGTACAATTGTATTAATGCAACAGCTGTACCCCTTTACCCACACCTAAAAACCTTTTTATTACTGTATAAAGTCATCCCCATCCGTTCCACCCATTCCCCACCTCCTCAGCCTGACTGTCCCATGTTGTAAACAATTGTCAAGTATTCAACTTGAAAATATAATTTGTAAAAAGACTCCTACTTACTACCTGTAAATTTAACTGTATATGTAAAAAATAAAACAGTGTTCTTACAAACTCTAAAAAGTAGTAAATAAATACAAAAGATAAAATATATACTGGTATCCACTATACTATATTGCCAAATAATTTTAAAAATCTATGTATTTGCAATACAAAATGCAATTCCTTGAAGCGAACATATTATATGGCACCAATAAAATGGAATGAAGAAATTAGGTAGGAATCGGTTTGTTATAATACTAAATAAAATGTATATGGAAACAGAGCAGACACTAACGTAAGTTTGTTATGTCCATTATTACTACACCTAAATTTGGCATGCTCAGGGAAATAATAATTTCAAAATTTTTAAAATATAACTGGGATTTTATTTCTTTCCAGTTGCTAAAACAATGAAATTAAATTATAGGATACTGTTCACTATAAAATTGGAATGTACTGTTATATTTTGTAAGTTAATAAACTGATTAATTTAGGAGGATAAACAACAACAAAATGTTAATATAACTTTGAATTCCAAAATCTTAACTTCTATTATTACATTTTTGCACGATCCAAAGAGTAGTCGCTTACTTTTCAATTAATTATTATGATTACTTGTAAAATCAACTCATTATACATTCTGCAAAAATCCTTTCCCTGAGTCAATACTTTTAACCAAAAACAATTAACGAAAGATACGTTCCTATTTTTCATTACTTTAAGTCAATTTCAGGGCTGTCAATTCTAAACGACCGGATCTGTCCATGTTCAACAAGAGGTGTTAGCAATTCATCATTATCCACCCTAATTCGTATTTTATTATCTGGGAATGTATTGGGTGGAACCTTCACGTCCCCATTATGGGGACTGACCAGGGGAGTGTCGAGAGGTGAATAAGGGACATATATTCGTAAGACATCGGGACTGGGATTATGAGGAGTGGCTCGGGGAGTGGAATGTGTGGAAAACAAGGGTTTATGTGCACCACTTGATGTGACTATGCCCGATCCTACGGAACTTGCCCCCCCTACTGAGTTATCTGACACGTTGCTGTGCGTGTCGAGACTGTTTTCATGTGCTTGTGAACGCGTTATGGTAGAGAATACTGATAGATCGGCCGTGGATGTCACACTTGTGTCAGCCAAAGAACGTTTCGAACCCATATGCTGGCAGTCTTCAAGGAGAGAACTGGTATCATCCATGCTGGGATCAAATGAAAATTTTGAGCCTGAAAAAGATAAAAACACTAAAGGAAAACATTGCAACAATAATATTTATAGAGCAAGCCGAAGCTCTTGGTAAATAGTAAAATTTCGTATCTTATTCTCAGATACTTCATGGTTGTAGGTATTATAGGATTAATTATATTTTATTACCAGTTTTTGTGGTATGATATCTTGGTATCTGATATCAATTTTGTTGTTTCTTCTTGTAACATTTTATCGATGCATCGTTATTACCATTTTTATCAGAATAACTATTTTCCGTTGGACAAAACCGACGAGAAGGTAAAGGAGAGGAAAATGAAGGAACTGGAAAAAGTATAAATTGTTCTATTCTAATAAAAAATAAATCGTTTTTCAGAATAGTTTACAAGCACTTACAAAATTATGCTTGCCAACAATTCCAAATTCAGCTGTTATCAAATTCATTTAATTGAGAATACAAGTTCGTTTAAAAATATGTATCTGTGAAATATAAAAGAAAATTATGTTATTATAATTAAGATTCATCACTTTTACTTCGATTAAATATTTCAATTTTTTTGTCTGATTAAAATTTTAACAGACAACTCTAATTGAATGAAAAATTCTATTCATCTCAAAAATATAGTAGACAATTTGAAACAACCAATATACTTTATAAATTAACATAATTGTATAATATTAATTCCAATTTGTTTGTTTATTCGTGACTCATTGGTTAGTACGAAAGTTAAAATGGAAGAAATTATGATACAATAGGCACTCGATATTGTGAACATCATATTCATTTCTTATCATTTCTACTTTTTTTTTGTTGATGTCCTTCTATGAGTACTGTATTACTGTTTTATATTTACATAAATGTTTATTTTGTTAATTTAATGTGAACAACTGTTGTTTTTCTTTTTTGGTTCACACTACAGAGTGTCTGCTGTACTCCATGTTCTTCAATTTAAAAAAAAGTTTAAAGTGTGCATTGTTAAAAGAGTCTGTGTTGTCGTTATTTATTTTTCTTTTACAGTAACAGACATATAAATGCTTCAACCAACACCACCTTTTTTTGTTATCACAAAGCTTCGAATAAAATTAATAGTGGGGACAAGAAAGACGAGAGAAAAAGAAACCAAACCAAAATTATTATTTACAAAAATATATTAAGATGCATACAGTAGATACTGAGAATGTAAAAAACAGCACTATTACAGGCTAATTTTCTATAGGTTTCTAAAAGCTTGAATTTATTAAAAAAAATATGCAATAATGAATACTCAGATCTGCAAAACTTGATAATAAATTAATCAGCTGGGGATACATAAAGTTGTATTACTTTAATGTGAAAAAGATTACGAAATTATTTTTCATTTTTATAATAATACTGTAAAGTTAAAAAATGTTCTTTTAATAATTCCAAGCTATCTACCACCTACGTACCTACCTAGCAGTCTACCTATGATAATCTAGGTATAAATCACAAAACCGTTACATGCAAATAGGTACATGCTTACATTGAATAAGTACGTACACAGTTTCATTAAAAAAAAAGGAGCAGTCATTTTATCTGCTTTGTACACTTGTCAGCCACAACATCAAAAATATCTAGAAAAAGTCATAATGAGTATACAGATAGGTATTAGAAGTTATTTGGCTCTAATCTAAAGCGTTGAACTTTCTAACAAAAAACGAAATAATAAAAATCAAATACATTCAACATTTATCTACTACTAGAAAAAAATATGTATTGTTAACTCCAATTAACTGAAAAGTACGTTTCCTGAAGGAATAGGAACTAACAGTATGTAAATTAACAAAAAGTATAGGGGTCGATAGGAATATCAAAATGGCATCCATAACAGTGAGTTACATAAGTTTGTTAAAAAAAATTATTATTCCTTACACTTATTTAATAAGTCATAACATTTAAGATCAATTTTGTAGGATCCTAAACGTTATAAATGATTAATAGATGTATGAAATAATAAAAAAAATTAGCTAACTTACTAAACTCACTGTTATGGGCGTCATTTTCATTTTTTTTCAGCATGAATAAACTATAGGCAGCTATCTGCAAAATCTGTAGCGTTTATGCAACTTTTATATGTACCACATCAGGATCTGCTATCAAAATTAAATTAGTAACTTCTCGATTTAAAAAAATGTAAACGATAAATATTGTACATAATTTGAACGTTTCAGTATCTCCAAGTTTTTAATTCTAAACCAAATAAACAATATTTATTTCTCTGTGTTGATGATACAAGAAACGCTCAAATAATTAAATCAAAAAGTATACTTTCTAATAACAGACCCTAGTGAAATAAAACTATAAATCCAAAACACATAACCGGAAAAGTATTCTTCACATTCGTTTCGAGAACATCTTTATCAAATACAAAAAAGTGAATTTTCGTAGCACCTTTGGCAAAAGTAATATAATATCTAATAAACATTATGTTTTAATATTTTGATTATTAATTTTAATCAATTAGATATCGGATCACCGCAAAAATCTGTGATTTCTTTATTACTATTATTATATTTACCCTTTAATGCCTAATTCCGTTTAATTAATTACTGTTAGTCGAAATGAAGCAAAGAAAGAACGAAGTTAACGTTCCAGTGAAATAAAACTGTTACTATTAACAATTTTATAAACAAATTAATGCAAGCAGTAAACTAAAACATAAAAGCATGCAAACGAAAAAAAGCTTAACTGTAATGATGTCCTTACAATATAAATGCAAAAACCATCAATTATCATATACAGGGTGTGTACAATTTATTAAATTTTTAATCATAAAAATATTAAAGCAAATTATTAAGATTAATTATGCAATTTAAATTGCACACTCTGTACCTTTTCTTCGATATTTAGTAAGTCAATGTAAACCAAAGAAATAGTAGATTTTTTTATATATAATGATCAATTTTCGCAAATACCCTGTATATTCACTTATAATTTTGATAAATTTCTAAACTTTACGCATTTTATTACGTAAAATAGATTTGACTGACTTATACTGTTTTTATATACCTAATGAGAATTTTAACTCTGATTAAAACTCTACCTTATACATACTCATAAGTCATACTTATTAGTTATTTTTTTCCCATTTCTAAGAAAAAAAATTTCATAGTAAAAAAATGCCACACGAGGGACCATGAATCTCAAAATTCTTACAGAAATAAGCCACTAGCAACAATGCTTCTTTGAAAACATCTTTAAAATATTAATAAATATTAGTAATTGTAACTGATTAGAAGCTTTGTATTTATCTGTGATTAATTACACCCTGCATTAAATTTAAAATACGTATGAAGCTCCTTTACAATTTTATTAATAAGTGGATTAATGATCTTAACTTTTCAATTTGTTGTGTAGTTGAGAAACATTAACAAAGGTACAATTAATACTGGACGGATAGTAATATTTTGGCAGGTGATTCAATCTGAAATCCTCATTATTTTCAAAGACAAATGTTTCAAACGAAATATTAGAAAAAATTAGTATCAGAAACAAGTATTGGATCTGTTGCGCTTTGTATAATGAAAACTATTGCAATGTTTTCGGGGAGTGTTGAAGTAAGATATCTCACTAGCATTCAGTCATAGTTAAATAATCACATAATACACGATAGATTTGAAACTTATCGTTAAAGCTTTTCATTCTAAGGACCCGAAGGTGTACACAATTATTTATTCTCGCTATGTCCAGTGTCCTTGCTACACAAAAAATAAAAACTGAAAATATGAAAAATAGGACCACAAAGATTACAGTTAGAGTTTTATATTAATTTTCTTTATAATTTGCCCATGTTGATCAATTTTTTTTTTAATCTAGATTTAAAATGTGTCACGAATTATCAAATTTTCAAAGGCTATAAAAATACGAATTAATTTTAAAAGAGAATTACTACTTAAGCAGATGTTTTAGAAAAGTATATTAAGTTGAGTTCAATTCGTTTTTTAACATTAATCATTGTGTTTCTAATTCAATTTTTCTTTTTATTTTATTTCTTTAAGAAAGTTGCACATCTTTCATAAAAATTATGAAAACTTAAGAAACCATACAATCTGTACATATTTGTTTAAAAAAGTCTATCACTGTTTTAGATTTTTAGAAAACATTTGCTTTAAAATAATTGTTCAAACTGTAAGTAATTTTACGGTGAAAGGTAGATTTTTAATAAATCTTCACAAAAGGATATACGTATATGTAACTTGAAATTTCAAAAATTTCATTAAATTTCCATCATTTTAAGAAATACGAACTTCCTTAGAAGTGGTGTAAGGAACTGAACATTTTCTTTGCTAACTGAAGCATCTACAGTCTCGTGCATTCAAAATGTACACTACCACTCCCACATTCACTCTCTTCTAGTGAGGTGTCGCATGCGAATACGGTGTCATCGTCGTAATCGTCGACTTCATCGTCTACGTCAGTACCTGTGAGACCGGCAGAATCACCAACGGACAATTGAACGTCGTTTTCAAGGGCCTCGCGCGCCTCTTCGCGTCGAAGTACCACCAAAGTGTTCGTTTCGCGTTCCTTCTCTGTAAACTTTTCCGCCCGGTGTCCAATTATCTGATCGACCGTGGGTTCGATGAATACCCCGAAGGGGCGGCTGGGAATCTCGTCTTTGGTCGGAGGCCCCGGATGGTCGAGTTTGGCACGTTTCAAGTCCTCAAGAGCGCGTTCTAAAGCGTGGACTGCCGAATCATCGTCGTACATAAAATCTTTGTACAACTTTACCTACAAAAAAAATGATAAGGAAATACAAATTAACTTTTGTGTATTTCATTCCCACCAGCTAGTAATGGTGAAAGAGAAAAGAAATGAAAATTCAACAAAACTACAGAAAAACGTGGAACAGGGTAGACAGACCCAGAACTGAACCGGCGTACCTCCAAATGCTAAGCTATGATCTGGACTACTTTTTAACTATGTTTTTAATTGTTTCTTTCCAAATATTCTATTATATACTGTTAATTATCTTAAAATCAGAAAAGTTATGTGATGTAATTTAAGTTAGCGGAAGAAATCAGCACATAAATCCCTAAATGTTCAATGTGGAAATAAAACTTATACTATAAAAGGAACAATGTATTTACCTGAATAAAATGTACAATTGAGTCCATATCATTCAGTTTCATGATACTTTTCTTGTGCAGTCTAAGTATTGTGAAAGCCATTGCAGTGATGACTCGCTCTCCTATCAGTAAGTAGATGTCCCATATCCTAAGGCACAAACTAAATGGCACCTAAAAAAAATCGATGTTGTAGAATAATAAAAAGTATGCTATCACATTATTTTTAAATATAATGTATATATATTATAAATAAGTTATAAACACCACGAAAAAAATGCAATAAATAATTACTCTTCTGAATTTAAAGCATGTTTATAATATAGAAATTGGTATAGTTCACTTCTAAGCACTTTTTACTCTTACAATACTTTGTTTTTAAACACTGACAACTTCTAACAATTTAAACTCTAGATTTTATTGAAATTTGCAAATGTTATATCAATAACTTTTGCAAAAATTATTACAGTTCAGTTGTATTAAAATAACATCATATTTTTATTGCATCTGTAATAACTTACCCTTTCGACAAAACAAACAAAGAACCACTTCAATGAATATAGAATGGCATCGAGTCCATGCTTGTCAAAATGTTTCTTAAGACCTGGCATAAATTTCGTTAATATACGATCATGATGAGCAAGAAAGCGTGTCAATTTCGGAAAGCCTTCTTTATAAAGACCGTGCATTGAGAATTTTGGATCGGTCAATAAGATATGCATTGCCCAAAAAGCATCTTCTTCATCCATGTACATGAGAAGTACACCTGCTAATCCAGACATCCCTTGGCAATAGCCCACCTACAAATTATAATTATAAAATTGCAAAAGATTTATTTTCAGTGTAATAACAAATACCTCAGAATTGTACATTGCATAAGCGGTTAATACTTTAAAAAGAGATTGCTGTTTTATTCCATATCGTTCTCTATAAAAAAGATGTTCTCTAAACTGCCTATTGACATCAGAATCGATTTGTCTAGCATCAGTAGAATATTTTCTAGCTAATTTTAACATTTCATCATATTTTCCCCTATTTTCTGTTTTGGTTTTATCTAAACTTAATAAAAGACACCAAACTTGTGGACGTAAAGAGTTTGGAATGCCTTTGAAAACACGTTTGTGCAATTTTTCTTTAGTAACAGAAGAGTTCCATGACTTTAACATTTTACGCCATTTTTTAACTCTTTCCAATTCAATCTGTTGCTTTTTAGCTTCCTGCGGGTCCACTTTTGATGGTAACCGTTTATCATGAATGAAGCCATACCTGTTAGGCAGAATAAAACTTATATAGATAGTTTATTTATTTATTATTTAATCATAGGGCAAATAGCCCTATATATACAAAATACAGAAGTAAAATATATATTGCTAACGGTGTCTTGCCATTAAAGTGACTACTGTAGCATAAAGCATCACAGTGTATTTCAAATAAAACTTTCGACACTTATTTAACTTTATTAACACAATGTTAAGATTAAATTTTTAGATTTATGTAACAAAAAAGTAAAAAATTAAAAAGGTAATTGTGGAATAAATTTCTGTACTTTTCATATTTACAAACCTGTCAGTTGCATGATATACTTCAAATGTGGGATCTTCCCAGGGATCAATTTCAGCTCCTTCTTCTCTACCTCGGTCATAACGTTTAAATATTTTATCTCGCTCTTCAGCCGACCTTTTTAATAAGTCTTCCTCATTCATCCCACATAAAATGAATTATTTAATGTATTACTATTATTATCGAACAGCATTCCGTTAAAAATACTGGTTATTCGGAAATTTGACTCACAAACATAGGGAGCACTCAGATGAAAATAAGATTTGTATTTTTTGAAGCATACTTAAGAGAAATTGGGTTAAGGGTTATATTTTCTACATTGCTTTACACACCATCAAAGGAACTATAAAACTTAATCGTTGCACTAATGACATAAATATTTTGAGGTCTTCTTTTCAGGAGAACAATTGTTTAATATTATAATTCAATTTATTAACAGGTCTACTGGAAACACCTGTCAGGTTTCAACCCACAATCGCCATTATATACTATTTATCCTCATTTTTCATGGTTTTCACTAATAATGCTTAATGATTTATCTTAACTCAATTATTATGATTTAAGTTCGTAGCACTGGTTTAAAAAAATAAGTTGATTTTATTGAATTAAGCAGTCCTTTTTAAGAAAATTGACTAGTTTTTGACAATCATAGATATGCTTTTTTGAAGACTATTTGCCATAAATAATAGATACACAAAGGGTAAGGAAGACTATTTGCGATAAATGAGGCCCATAGAATGCAGAAATACTTTTTATAAGGAAACGCCATATCTCTAACTACTACTTAATGCCATTTAATGCTAACTTCTATTATCTATGGCTAACTTCTGATCGCTTCTGATACTGATAAACTGATAAACGAACTGTTAACGTGGGTACTGATTTCACTGCACCGGTATTAATTCTGCTTTGTGCTCGTTGTGCCACGTTTTATGTGTAAACCACTTGGAAATTATTAATTATCATATAATCATTTTGCGGAGTTAACAACAAAACTATTTACCTGTAATTCAGTATATTTAAAAAACAAATTCCATAACCTCCACATATTTTCAAAATGGTAATATTTATGTTTAATAAGTCATGTAATTTTTAAAGGAACATTTTTAATTTCTAGATTGATACAGAAAATATGGTACGTTATATTTCTCCAGTAAACCCAAATGTTTTTCCACATCTAACATTTGTTCTGTTGGGAATAGGCATTTTCTTCACAGCTTGGTTCTTTGTGTACGAAGTAACAAGTACAAAACTTACCAGAGATCTTAAAAAAGAATTACTTTTATCATTAGTAGCTTCAGTATTTTCTGGATTTGGAATTATGTTCTTGTTGCTTTCTGTTGGTATTTACGTATAATAAAAGTCTTACTGTTTCATTAATAATTTTATATATTGTATATTAAGTTTTTTTCTATACATCGTGACATTCCCCAAATGTATATTATTTATTTTAAATATAAACAGTCTGATTTTTACAATCTATAATCAGCAAATGCCATATTAAACATTCATTTGATTTGTCAGTTTTTATTTACAAATGGCTAATAACAATAATATATAATTGCATTAAATTATTTATACACTTATTAAAAGTAGAATATATTTTTGGGCAAAAACATTGGCTACATTAAAGGGGGAGAATAGAATTAAAAGTGTAACTAGTTCCATCTTAATTTTATATAAACATTGCTCATTACAAAGAGACAAATAAAATGTACTCCATAGAATTTGTATTGGATGTGACTAAATTATTCTTGAACAAGAACACAGAAGGCCAAAACTGATGTAGTACATTGTAATGGATTTAAATGAGAATATTTCATCAGCATATAGTGAAGATGCATGTGTCAACACATCTTCAGGAAAGACAACATATAAGCGAAAACCTTTCAAATGTTTTTATCCAGACTGTCAATACTCTGGATTTTTTAATGACTTACTGAAACATTATTTTAAAAGGCACAAAGCTACTGATTCGTCAGACAAAAAGATACTTAGTTTTTACTCAATTCCACAAAGCAATTTTACAATAATTGCTCACAATCATATTTTCTACTTTAACATAACTTTAGCGGCTTCCGCAGAAGGATATTATGTAATAACCGAAATAAAAACTACAGGATTACATTTGAAACGATTTGTTGTTGTATTAGAATTAATGAGCAAATGTGCCACTTCAAATTTAACTTTGAAATCAAAAAAGTTTAAAGCTAAAAGTGTTATCACCTTTTTTATTTCTTTAACAGACTTTTACAAGTTCTATCACCCTGAAAACATGCTGCAAATTGCTATTGATATATTACAGTACTAGTATACTATTTTTATATTTCATCTTTTGTTTTGNTATAATAATAAAATTGATTTTATATATAGTAATTAAAATTTATAATTAACGATATTGCTTAATAATTAATTAGGCAGCTAAACCTGCTTTTTGTCGACACTTTTGCATCAGAGCTCGTAACATAAATTGTTTCCTAGACAACATTCGAACTTGTCGCAAAAATACATCCAAATCTATAACACCACACCGTAAAGCTTCTCCCATGTAATAAATAGCATCCTCAATAGCAGCTTCTTCGGCGTATGCATTAAGTAGCCTTAAAGTGTTTACATTTAAAAAAAATATATGCATCTTTACGTTTAGTAAAGGATAATGTATAATTTGAAATTAAAGTATTTCTATCAGGCGCAAATAATAAAAAATGGACTTACTGCTTGTATAAAGGAGCCGTAGTAATCACAGCATCATCGACATCTATAGACTCTTGGTTACTGAGTCTCTCAATTGCATTTTCCAATTCTTGTTCTTTATCTTTTAGTAAGAGGATGTTTTTTTCCAAATCACTCTGCAAAAAACAAACTTCAGTTAAATTAACTTAAATCCCTCCATTATAAATGATAAAAACAAATGAAAATGATGAAATGGATTATTTCAAGTGTGATAAGTTGCGGTTTTGTGATTCATAATCTAAATAAATAAAGATAGCTAGGGCTGTCAATGTGTATGCATTCCACAAAAACTATTGGCAGAAAGGAAGTTTCTATTTCTGCTACATTGTATGCCTGACTAATGTTATGCTGTTTTACCTAATTATGTATTTTACTAATTATAAAGTAGTACCTTTTCTTTTTCCATTGCTTGCAACATGGAATCTAGTTTAGCTTTACCATGTTTCAATTCTTCATGAGTCTTTCTCAATGTGTCTAATTCAGCTTGATTTTGTTGAAATTGTTCCTTCATTCGTCTCATAAGTTTCTCTTCTATAGCTGTTAAAAGTGATTCTCGAATATGTTCATCCTTAATAGTTCCTGTACTACCAGGAATAGGGGGTGCAGGTTTGATTCCTGGGAAAGATGATGTAGGTGGATATGGTGGATAAGAAGGGGTGGGGTACGGTGGGTATGAAGGAAATGCAGAAGAGCTTACGGGAGGATATGGAGGATAGCCTCCATATCCTCCTGGTTGATAGGAAGATGCAGCAGGATAAGGTAGGAATGAACTGCTAGCTGGCTGTGGCATATAAGCTAAAAGTAGGGCAAAATTATTAAAATAAAAAACAATACACACAAAAAAACAGTACTTGAAGATGGATACGGTGCATCATCTTTTGGTTTTGCAAAAACAGGTGGTTGTTCACCAAATGTAACTATCATTACTTGAATTAATCCCAATAGATCTGATGTATGCTGCAAAAAAAGTTTAAACAAAAATTAGTTTGAAGCTATAAAAACTTCAACCTTATGAAATTAAAGTTTTCACAACTGAGTATTAATGAAGTATGATCTATATTTGATTGAAAAGTAAAGGAGCCTTTAAATACAAATAATTAGAGAAAGAACTTACTGGAACCCAATCATGTAGATAAGGCAAATATATTTTCCCATTTTGATCTACAAACATAGAAACTTTAATAGCCATGTCTGATGTTGGTTTAACATAACAAATAGGGGCATTCTTAGGGTGAGTGTCCATTAACCATATACATATCGGAATATTATAGACATTCCCTTTATATCTTACTGGTATTGTGCCACCTAAATTTACTAAGTCCATTTGGGTTCCATCATTAAACACTTGAAATAAGAAAGCTATATACCATATTTAAGAATGGGCTACACATTTATCACTTACTATATGTCTCATTTAAAGGAGTCAGTCCAGGGTAATGTTTCACCACGTTTAAAATTTCTCGTAATGTAATATCAGGGTTGTGATACTTAAAAGTTCTATTAGAATAAGGAATTAAGTATTGAAAAAAATAAACTTACGTTTGCGCTGGTTAACCATTGCCGAATACGATTTTCATCAACCATTGTGTTCTGAAAGTTGTACAAAGTATATTTTTAAACGTTTTCATAAATCACATACAACGTTCGTTTGGTATCATTTGCGAATTATAAAGTATAAATTTTATTATATTTGCTTTTCATTCAGTTCCAGTACTGAAACAATGCAGGAGAACAATGACACATAATTAAAATTAAATTAAACGTCAACTGACGTAAGCAAATAAATACAAAACATCCCAAACATCGAAAATGTCAAATTAATACATACAACCTGTCACAAATATATATTTCATTAAATCTAACTTTTTAACACCTTAAGTTTCTCTATTGATAGTGAGAATTTGGTCCTATCTTCTGTAAAATAAAATAAAAATAAAATTCAAACAATATAAGTAAACTCTGATGTTAATTAAAATAATATTAATTTTAATTTGAAACTAATCATAAATCAAGTATTTTAAACATTATTTAAACAAGTATATTTTAATTTTTTATATTTTCATTGCTCCATTTTGGAGTAGTGGTCCAAATAAAGTGCATACACATCTTTAAATGTATCATACTCCAAAATTTCGTCAGCTTCTTTTTTACTTTTTGTGAAGTTGCATTCATCATCCCAACAAACGTCGCAACCTTTAATTTCAATAGCTTTAGCTTTAGGAAAGTATTTCCTAATTTCTTCTACACTGTTGGTCCAATTTATACATAAATTTATATCTGCACAACCTTTTTGAAATATTCTGTAAATTTTATTCGCAAGCTTTATTTCTATTTTTCTGGTTAGACAAACTTGATTTCCTAATTTGTCCATGCATTTCATTGGTTCGCAATCGAAATTATCGTCGCATTCTTCACATACTAAAGTATTGGTGTTTCTAATTACTAAAACATTCAACAAATAGAAAAACCATAAGGTCGTTTTCATGTCAGAAGATGAATGCTTTATAGTTTTCTTAATGTAACGATTTAAATAAAATTTTACAGCCCTTTCTTACGGCAGTACTTTAAATATTTACTTTGTCACTAGTAAATATTTTGAGCGAAGCTCACTTTTATAAATCTAAAGCTATTCAATAAAAAAATACCGTAGATGTCAAACCCGATGTTTTATTTTTATATTAGGTGCTTTTGTGCCACATTGTATATTTAATTGGCCATAAAGATTTAGTCCTAGACTAGGATTTAGTCTTGAACTATTATCTATGGTCTTGAAGAAAAACAGACTATAAACGTCCATAGATATGATCATACAGTGAACATACATAACCTTTATGATTTTTTAGGTTATTAAAATGCTGTATGGTCATATTGTGCAAATAGTATATTAAATTGGTGAATAATTTGTTGTATTTATTGATTATTGTTTGTTTTCTCTTAAACAAAATAATTAATAAATTGATACATATTTTAGTTTTGCCAAAATCAGTGGTATAAAGCCAGAAACATGGTAAGTTATCGTACTCGTAAGAATGCAAATGATGTCAGGATAAGTACCCATCTTATGTATGCTTTTTGAATTTTAGAAGCCACTTTTACTCCACGGTCACGAGCGTGCAATAACTCAAATCAAATATAATCGTGAGGGTGATTTGCTATTTTCAGCTTCAAAAGATAACAAACCAAATGTGTGGTTTTCCCTTAATGGTGAACGGTTGGGTACCTTTAATGGTCATGGAGGAGCTGTTTGGTGTATCGATGTGGATTATACTACATCAAGGTATAAACAAAAAATTTTTTTTGTACTATTTAAATACATTCTGCATATTTTATTAGATTTATGTCTGGTGGTGGTGATAACGCATTAATAATATGGGACTGTGAAACTGGCAAACAGATTGGAAATATCTCGACAAATTCATCTGTAAGGGCATGTAACTTTAGTTATTCTGCAAACATGGCCTGTTTTGTTACTGACAAAGCTATGAAAAATATATGTGAGATATTTATTATGGATGTTAGAAATGCAGATGACAGCATTGGTGATGCTGATCCCATTTTGAGAATACCAGTCAATGGACCAAGAGTATCATCATTACTGTGGGGCACTCTTGATGAAACAGTAATCACAGGTCATGAAAATGGTGAAATAATTCAATGGGATTTAAAGGTAAACACTTTAATTTCCTTTTGACTTTTATAGGTAGGTACTAACTGCAGTTTTTATTTCAGACAGGAAAGCAGTTGAACAGTACAAAAGAGCACGCTAATCAGATAAATGACATGCAGTTTTCAAAAGATAGAACCATGTTTATAACAGCATCAAAAGATCATACTGCAAAGTTGTTTGACAGTGACAACTTGATGTTGCTTAAAACATATAAAACAGAACGACCTGTTAACTCAGCGGCAATTAGTCCCATTTTTGAGCATGTTGTACTAGGGGGTGGCCAAGATGCTATGGATGTTACAACAACATCTACTAGAATTGGAAAGTTTGATTCGCGTTTCTTTCATTTAGTGTTTGAAGAAGAGTTTGGTAGGGTCAAAGGACATTTTGGACCTATTAATAGCGTCGCATTTCACCCCGATGGAAAAAGTTATAGTTCAGGTGGAGAAGATGGTTATGTCCGAGTTCATAATTTTGATTCGTCGTATTTTGATTACAGCTTTGATTACTAATTCAACTTATAGTGTTTAATAAACATTTAATATTAAATTGTTGTTCTTTAATGAAAAAGAAAAAATAAGTAAATCGAAAAATTAAAGATTTTAACTAGTCAAGCATGGGTGAATAATGATAACAAAAAACTGAATTAGACAAATACAATAATAAGATAACGATTACAAATATCGGAAATGGTTATTTTTTATTTATGACTGAATTATCTAATAGGTAATAACTGACGTTCTTAAAAAATAAATAGTATTTATTAAATAAACAAACCACTTTTTTCATAATCTTTAAGCTAATAAAAAAATGTTCCTATTTTCTGAGTAGTTTCATAGTTTATGTAGGATCCGAAGATTTGATAAAAATTTAACTAAATCATTTCCATATTTTAAAAGCTGACTGGTTAGAATTCATGTAAACAACCTTTTTGATAATGTCCCTCCTTCTGCAGAATCCAGTAATTTTCTTTTCAAGGAAGGCCTTTCTAGTTCTTTAAGTTTTCTTACATTTTGTGGTAAAGGTAGTTTTGAATTAATAGTGGGAGCTGGTTTATTATTAAAGAATGGCATTTTCAGCACCTCTGTACAAGTCTTTCGTTTGCTTGGGTCTAGCACAAACATTGATGCTATCACATCTAATAAATCATCACCAGCTGCAGTAAAGATATGCTTCAAAGGTACAGGTTGAAAAGGTTTAAATTCAATGTAATCTGACAAAGTCTTTACTCCTGGCCAATTTTCTTCTGTGGGATTCCCTAGGACTTGAAATATTTTCGTTAACTGATCCAGGTCTGATTCTCCTGGTAGAAAAGGCACCCTTAGTAATAGTTCTGCTAATATACATCCTACAGCCCACATATCTACACAAACACCATACTGTTTTGCACCATATAGTAACTCTGGAGACCGATACCATCTTGTTACAACTTGATGAGTGTTTAATCTATTTGGAGATCCATATAACTTTGCCAAACCAAAGTCAGCCACTTTGAGAATTCCACTACCATTAATTAATAAATTGTTCGGTTTTAAATCTCTGTGAAGGATCCAATTTAAGTGTAAATATTCTAAGCCTTGTAACGTTTGTATCATGTATGTTTTTATATTGGCTGTGGTTAAAATAATTGTATTATCTTTAATGATTACTTCAAGATCTGTATCCATGAAGTCAAACACCAACGAAACGTTTGAACCATGACCAAAAATATCCAATAGGCCTATCAGGTTGCGATGGCTTAATTCTTGAAGAATTTTGATTTCTCGCAGAGCAGTGCGATTAATTCCATCGGCTGCTTCTATTCTACTTCCTAGTTTGATTTTCTTAACTGCTACAATATTACCTGTTTCTACATCTTTTGCTTTATAAACGGTGGCGAATTGACCTTCACCAAGAAACTCAATTTTTTCATATCGTTTCAGTTTCGATTCCATAGCAAAAAATATTAATATCGTATGCAGTTTTATAATTTACACATTTAACTTATTTACTTCACGCAGTTGGACTTTTTTAAAAAAGTTAGGTTATTTTCAGTATTTTCAAGCACAGAGGATAAGTAAATTATCTGCTTTTTTTGTTTTTATCATCAGTTGAATAGCTTAATTAACCAACAGAGGGCGGACACTGTCCAGGCAACCTTTATTAATTAAATTATCGGATTTTAATTAATGCAAATTGATACTTTTTTTAATTGCAGACAGTCATAACATTGAACTTTATCGCGTTAATGCTATTATCCTATTTATAAATACCGAAAATTAGTTTAAAAGAAAATAAAAAGCGATTTTAAAAAAGTAACATTTAAAACATATTAACAATTTCAAATACGTTGTTTGGCATACCTATTAAAAAAGAGCAGAATATAATAATTTTGCGGTTGTTTATGAAAATGAAAGGTCGTCACTCGTGCTAAGTTATATTTTGATCAGTCATAACTTGACTGCGGTGCGGTGTTATAATAAAACAAGCATGTAGAGTTAATAGTCTAAAAAGTAGGTTCAAAATAGTGTCCTAGTAAAAAACTATTTTCATCGTTTTGTGATGTTTTATACAGACCTAGACAGTCAGGTAAGTTATCTATTTTCATTTGGGATGGATACATCAGTTAAGCGCTACTATTAAACTATATTTTCAATTTATAATTTTCGAAATTAAAAGTTTTTGTACATGTTTATGTACGCGTTCAATCTTAATAATAATACTAGTAATAGTAATAATAACATTTTAATTTGTCAAGGCCCTTGTATTTACACATTTCAAAATATTTCGTTTAATTCTGAACATTTTGCGTTTACCTAGTGATACCAATTTTAACGGGTACTTAGGTAGTTATAGATACAAATGCTAAACTAACTAAAACATTTGCATGCATGAGTCATTTAATTTTCCTCGATAAATTTGCGTGCATAAAAAATTACAACACACGTGTAAGAACCCGCAATTAGCTATAATATGTTTAGCGCATCGTTCCAACTTAATGTTTTTATAATTATTTTTTTTTGTAATTTGAAACTAATTTTTAGAATATCAGTTTCTCCAAAATTCAACAAAATTATTATTTTACTTGTTATTAAAAAAATTCCAGTTATATCTAATGACATACAAGTTGCGGTTTTCACCTTCAGTCGTTTTATTGGTAGGTATTTGCAATAAAATTTATTTATGGATCAAATATTTGTCTGTTGGCATTTAAAAAGTTATGCTAATTTATCTGCAAGGAATTGACAAAAAGAACAAGCTTGTTTTTTTGAATCTCGTAAAAATTCTAATTAGGTACTTAATTAAAACATAAACAAAATGTAAGTTTATTACGTATAATGACCCTTCTTACTGGAAAATGTAGAAAATTACAAAACCAATGATGGCTTCTTAATTACCCACATCCTGTAAAAGTAAACAAACAAATTATTTCTAAATATTTTCTTAACTCATTTTTATTTTAAATGAATAAACATTAGAGCCATAGTTTCTTTGTAATAAACTGATAAATACATATAATCATCGATGTGCAGACCGCCTTTTTTTTCTGGGTCTGCATTTAACAATGGAACTGTCTTTATTACTAATTTTTGATGTCTAAAAAAGGAAGCTGTTGACTTAATTCACCGCGCAAGGTGAATGCAAATTAGGTTGTAAAGAAAGCTAATTGTAAAGCCTTTTCAACTAATGTTAAGTGTTGTAAACCTTAGCGAATGCAAAGCATGTAGAACTATAATGAAAGTTTATCAGAACATGGCTTTTAGATTACCTGACGATTAGAATATCGTCATGGATAAGTCACATTGAAAAAATGAAAATATATGTAACCTTCCGTT
This sequence comes from Agrilus planipennis, assembly GCF_000699045.2. Classification (NCBI taxonomy): domain Eukaryota; kingdom Metazoa; phylum Arthropoda; class Insecta; order Coleoptera; family Buprestidae; genus Agrilus; species Agrilus planipennis. The sequence goes on from NW_020442465.1 coordinate 2,894,775, forward strand.
TAATAATTATTTATTATTATACCTATTTTAAAATCAAGGTAATCAAATAAAAATTAAATAAGTTTTTCGCGCAAAATTTTAATTTTTCGCCTCGTATACTTATGTTCGAATTTCTAGTTCCAAAATAGAACAGTTTTATTAAATGTTTTTTAACAGACAGTGTCAGACCCCGTTTCACTTTCCCTACTTTTTTTTTATTCGACTGCTCGCAAAAACTGCAGGGTCGTTGCCAGCGACAGCTGTTGTCTGTCGAAGATGGCCGACCCGACGCCGGCGTCCCGACGTCAGGCGTCTCTCCTTTCATGCAGTTATCGAACAGAGAAACAGCTGTGCACTTTATAATACCATGGTAATCGTTTTGCAGTAAAGTTGCGAATATGTCGCTTTTTGTTCGTGAGACGGTGATACGTTTGAAAAAAAATTATGTCGTGAATAGAAAAATTCATCTTTAGAAGGAGGCGATGAGAAAACAACAGAGTCAGCCTCAAATCGATCACCAAAGCGATGACGATTGCACCTCTTCGGTGAGACAATTTATATTATCAGACATTTACGTATTTATTGCAAAATAACATCGTAAGCCCGATTCAAATTTCATTAAATTAAATCAAAGTTAAATTATACAAACATATATATTATGGAATAAATATATGCCGTGAAATTTATAAATATACAGGGTGTTTTATCGTCGAACACAATAATAATTTAATATTAATTGTACATTTCTCGATCTTATTTTCCTTTGTTTCATAAAATAAAATTCACTATTAATGTATAGATATTATAAATATTTTTAAGGATAAATAATTAATAGTCTATATAATATCGATTTCCGCTTGTGTGTTGCGTTAATGTTAGTTACTTTTTCTCACAATCAGAACCAAATACTTGAAAGAGTCCAGTCCGACAGGGTGACACTAACGAAGCCGGAGGAAGACAGAAGAAGACGTACTATTATTGTCGAAAAGAAAAATGGTTCATATGGCTTCACCCTCCAAAGCTACGGGATCCATTATAAAAAGGAACAAGAAATCGAAATGATAACATATGTCGATTACGTGGACTACGACGGGCCGGCTTATAGGGCGGGAATGAGGGAGGGTGACGTCATACTTTCCATTAACGGCACCGATATGGAAAAAGCTGATCATAAAACTCTAGTCAATTTCATCAAAAACTGTGATTCTAGAATGAGAATGGTGGTGCTTTTTGAAGATTGTGTTAGAAAAGTAAGTATAACCTAAAGTAGTATTCCTGGGATTCCCTCTTTTTAGAGGCCCAAATTTAGGGGACATAACTAATTAATTTTTTGTTGTAGGTGGAACTCCACATGAGATATATCCAGTTGCAGAGGATTCTCCAAAGTAAAATGACCGAATTGGAGAAGCTGTGCATCAGAGAGAGACAACTTCTTGAAGGAAAATGGAAGACACACAGCTTACCAGCTAGAAAAAAAGCGTCCCATGCAACGGACACTGGAGACCTCGTAACGCCTACGCAACCCCAATATCTTTACTGTCGGCCTACTGTTTCTACTGAAGACGTAGCGAAAATTCAACAGAAACAACCCCCTCCACAAACTGCTATGCTCGCTTATCAATATTTGGATCCGCGTTATCAATATGTTTTACAGCCATCGTCAGGTATGAAAATAAATAATTATTTTTATAATTCAGAAAACATCGTAACTTAGATGAACTTTACAAGAAAACTAGCCTGGTCCGAGTTCGATTCCGACCCGATGAAACATCCTTTTCTCTTTTTCACACGTGATGCTAGATATAATAACGCTTCATCAAAAATGCAATTACGTATATGTAATTGCTACATGTCTTCTTTAATTTACCATAGGTAGTGGGGAGTACCTTTTGTCTTTCAAACCGCCTCGGTATCAAAGTGAACAACAACATTTTCTAGTAAAAACACCATGCGATTCGACGCAAAAATACAACAAAGCTAATCAGACAGATAGCACGAATACAAAGATAAAAAAATCTTTTGATACGTGCCACAGCTACGTCTGCAACCCTTGTATACAGGGTAACAATAATGGTGATAACGCCAGCCTAGAGGCTTATGATTTGGCCAGTCCTTGCTGTGACCCTCATTGTGTTCCTAATCCACGGAGAAGATCCAGGAATCATAAGGAAGTGAGAAAGAGAGACTCTAGAACCGAAGAAACCCAGACCCAGACAGAAGATACCCAGCAGAAACCAAGAGTTCAAACCCAATACGCACAAGCCCAGGTAAAACCACTTTTCAAAATATTTTAAATTTTTTGTGCTTTTCACACAGGAATACATAGCCTACCCCAAAATAATATCCAGTGTCAATTACCATGAACATTATTTTAATAGTCAAACTGTTAAACTTTTCAATTTTTGAAGTGAATCTTCTGTACGCACGGTAGGGCAAGCTCGTTTCATGCGAGTTGCTATGTAACGAAATCATGCAACGGATGTCCCCCTCTACTCAGCCACGTAGTCGAGTTCATAAGGGGGATCGCTTGAGCCGTGAACGCGCTTCAATGCAACGTTCGTTACAGGCAACTCCGGCACATATAGTGTAAAATTTAAATTCATAGTGTACAAATAATACCATTAAACCGATTCCTTAACCCCTATCCCGGTATGTTTGTGTGTTTGAAGAAGTTTCACTTCAGTAGCGTGTTGTATAATTACACGTTGTATTTTTTTTTTTATTGTTTATTGCTAAGATATAACAATTGTAAAACTTTTTTTCTGATAGTATCCTGGCACTCATCAACAAATAAGCGGTCCAAGGAGGTATCTTCAATTTGGCGCGGGTCTAGTTAGTCAATGTAGTTTGCATTCGTGCACATCTAGTGAAATAAGTGGAATAGCTCCAACAACTACCGGAGAAAGCACTGCTAGCTATTCAACATCCCTTAGTACCGACACCCTCTATTGGGACGGATCAGGGGACATGGGTTCGAAACAACCTAGCGTGAAATCCTCCACCAAACACGATTACCAACGCTACCCATCATCCACCACCCACAGCTACGAATCCGCATACCCCCAATATCCCCCGGTGAAGCCCAAGTCTTGGGATAACTTGGCTACAAAAGCATTCGGTGGTTATGGTTTTGGATATGGTTACTTGGATACAACGAAATGCTCCAAACCGGCGCAAAAGACTTATAGTACTAAAATGACCGTGTCCCAGGCTCCACAGTACTTTAGGGTTTGCACAGAAAAATGCACCATTACCAGCAGTTGTTCTAATCAGTCATCTTCTATGTACGGGAATTGTTCTTCTCAAAGGAGGTACATCCCTCCCACCAAATCCACGGAAAGCCTCCTTTCTGTCCCGAAATACTCAAACGAAATCCTATCAGATTCCAATATTTCATGTGACTGTGTCGATCCATCGATATCCCCCGGTCCCATGTCAGTCGAGGGTCGTTTCTTCCAAAGTCCTCGTCAAAGTGTGATAAGTCCCACTGATCCAAACATGGGATATTACAGCACCAGGAGGATGACCAGGGGCGATTTACAAAGGGTTTCGATATCAACAAGTTCTGAAGCAACGAGACTGTAGAATGCAAAGACAGTTATTTATTATAATGATAATATTAATCAATAAATAAATAAATAAATAATCAGTGTGCAGGGGTGGTTAACGGACGGAATGAGTCCACGTTTCGGGTTGTGTTTGATAACGACATCTTTTAGTCAGTATTTGTAATAACGCTTGAAATATACTTGAAATATGTTTTGTATTTTTGTTCGAAACAATTTTGTTATTATATAGGTACGTTGTTATACTTGCATATGCGCTTGAATCTTTATAATTTTTTATTGAATATAAAGATTTGTACACTTACAAGTTAGCTTGTTTGTTTTATTTCGTTATTTAAAAGCTTTTGTGGTTAAATAGTGCCCAACAAGCTGAGAATAAGGTACTTGCAGTTTTATGTAGTTCCATCACAATGAGTTATAATAACAATGACTTGGATTTCCCCTGAGGGCTAATTTTTTTACTTAAAACAAGAAGAAAAAGAAAATATTGCATTAGATTTGTATTGAACCCGGGTAGCACAGTAACTACATTTTGAATGATATAATGTATTAAGCGCTTCATTCGTCATTCCCTTCCTTTTGTGATAAGAGTAATACAAAATAACTAAAAACCTCTAACCACATTACAGGTTTTGAACTCACACACTATGGTGTGGTAATTAATTTTCCCAGAAAGGAAATGTAACTTCGTCAAATTCCTCCCCCCCCCCCCCGATAAGCCCCTATACTGTAAATTTCATAGCAATTATTGGAACTTTTTTCGAGAACCTGATTACAAATAAGGAATATACAAATATTGCTCATATGATAGTAAAGGATAAATAAAATTACAATAAGATTTTCGTGTGTTGTGTATTGAGTAAAGTAGTTTTATTATAATCCTACCACAAAGAAAAAGATAATTTAGATATAAATATAAAACACATTAAAAATATTGAAACATAATAGAGTGCCTAATCAATAAATTTGGAGGCATAAAAGAAAATAGAAATTTGAAATTTCAATTGATTTAAAAACATCCATGTTCCATTTTCCACTTTCTTTACTTTGGAGAAGCCTTTTTGAAACCAGTAAGGAGAGCATGAAAATTAATTTTAAATGTAATAATTATAATGACTTATATTGACTATAAAACGTTCACAGAGATGGTACTGACTGCCGCATTTTTAGCACTAGACAATAGATAACACGATAGTGACGAAAAATGTAACTATTTTTTTATAAATATATACATCACATATTTGCAACAACTTCAAATTTTTATTTTAAATTTAAAATTTGCATATGTATATTCAGACTTAAAAGGCTGGTTAGAGACATTAGAAGCAGAAACAGTAGTTAAGAGGAGGTAGAGGTAGACCTTACTTATGATTAGATTACTGTTCGCAAATAGTTAGAGGGGTATCGTAATTTACTCTACTTTTCGAGAAATGCGATGATAGGAAGAATAATTCCTATAGTTGCTATCATTTCTATTTACATCGGATACAGTAGGTACTGAATTTTGTACCAGTCTGTTAATACAGTGCCTTACATTTTTCTAAAAAAGTTAGCTATCTTCACTTTGTATAATGTATGCCTTTAGTTATGACGGTCATTTTGGAATTCCATATGGGAGTAGAAATGGCAACACATACAGACTACGAGGTCTTTTTCATATTTTTGTTAAAAAAACTACTAACAAATAATAAAATTAACTCTAAAAGATGTTGCTTGATAAGCAAAACTGAAGGAGGCTGGGAATCCCATATATTTTTTTAAATAAAATCCTGGCCTGGATATGAGTGCTTTGGCTGGGGAATCCCATAACTGTTAGTGTTGCTAGTCAACACTTGATAAATGCTACTGACCCCATGTGTGCTGCTAACTTATACAATTTTTTTGTAGAATGGTGATTTTTTCATGGGTCCCTAAGGCGCGAGGCAGTTGGCTAACGTCTAGCTAGGCCTCTCTATTAAATAGGCAGATTCCATTTCTTCTCCTTATTACAACGTGTAAAAGATCATAGGCAAAATATTATTAACGCAAATTGGTTTTAACTTTTTTACTTTCCATATATTCGGGCCCCTGTGATAATTTATTTACAAACTATGCAATATTTCAATTTAACAGAGTAATCTTTATATTGATTAGTTCCTGACGTCATACTTGTTATGTGGTTTCTGGTAAGTGAACTTGAAATGGGATTTTGAGAAACATTTTCTAATGCATTTCCAGACAGCTAAAAACATGTGTTTTCACTAAAGTGCCGCATTTTATGTTAATTTTTTTGTTCTTACAATTATCTAATAGCTCTAAGGCGCTGAAGTTCTAATTGATTCAATTTGAGATAAAACAGTAAAACGATTCAAAAGTTATTCGAGGAATAACATACAGTACCCAGCATAACTATTATAGAATCGAGTTTCCTAAAAGTTAAGATAAGGATTGAATCAAGAGAAGTATCTAACTAAATAAAAATTGTAAGTTGGAAATGTCATAAGTATATAAAACTTTGAAAAACAGTAATAAATCTTAAAATCTAAAACAAATTTGATAGGTGCTACTTAATAAAACTTTTGGAAAAGTATTTCTTACAATTATGCTAAAACCTATGGTTCATTAATGGTACCATGATAATAAAACTTGGGCTTTGACTAATAAATATTTAATGAGATACATATATATGTATATCTATTGATAATAATTGTCTATAATTATAATTATAATTTGTTTATAAAAAAAGAGAAAAGTTACTGACAAAATTGTAAACGGAAAACTTTATGGGGAGTTACGTGAAGCGAAGCGAACTTTAAAAATTATACATAGGAAACTTCTCTGTCCCGTATTAAATTGCTTCACGTCAGCCCATGCCATTTCGGTTTCCGACGTTTGAAAAAACCACGCGGGATGACGTGTATACTGGGATAGAGCAAACGAATCAGGAGAAAGGTTTTGAGCTAACGTGAAGGAAAAATGAAACGAAACACAGGGGCCGCTTTTCAACCCGTTTTACTTTTGCCGCTGTAGTGGCCATACTGTTTATTGTCGCGTTGAAAGTGCTATTTTCCGAACTTGGTTTACCTTTTTAAGAAAAAAATTGTGCACGTTTCTTTTAACCACCCCTGGTTAAATGTTGCGATGTCAAAGAGAAGAAACGTAGCATTTAGTAGACCGGAAGAACCGAGTTTTTTGAAAAAACTGAAACAACAAATTGGCTATAAGGAGGGCCCCACAGTAGACACGAAAGTAGGTTAGGTTAAATTTTGATTTTATGAAAAATTTTATCATGACGTGTCATTTTAGCGTGAAGACTTAGGACCAGTGTCGGAAGAAGACCTACAAGACACCACTGAAGAACAACCGACCGTGGTCGTGCTTCAACCGGGGGATCTTACAGCTGAACAGGCAGAACGACTTAAACGAGGTTAGAACATCCTTTTGTCATTCCATTAATTTTCACAAACATGGCATTGAAAGTTTTCGTCTTACTGGCACATTATCGACTTTTCTTCTTTAATCGTTTTTGTATGCCATTAAAATAATTCTTATTAACAATAAATGGAAACATGATGTCATGTAAAGATGTAAAGGTTTCGTGCATGTTCGGCAAAGTAGTCGGAAAGAGTGTGCGCCTTGTAACTGGCGCGAATCGGGATATTTTCCGCAATTTTTAAAAAACAAGCACAGAATGCGACAACCGCATTTGAATTTACTCGTAAACAGTTTCCTTTTGTATATTATCAATTTCATAAGAATGGCAGTAGACAACATGGAAAATTCAGGTTTTCCCAATGCGAGCAGCGAAGAGCGAAAGAGACGAAAGATCCGTTTGGGTTTGTTGCGCAAGCGAGACAAAATAAATTAGTCACGTGACTTTATATTATAATAACATAACTGTGTTGAGCGGTTTACTCCCCTTTTTCGCGATAATGGTTTGGCCCGTTTCATACCAAGTTGAACTTAACAGGGGAACGAAGCAATCAATTTAGAGCTAGTCTTCGTTTAGAACCCAAATTTGCCATTTTGGAAATTTACTCAAACCTTGGGTTTGTCTTTATTCTGATTAAACTTTAACGTAATATTTGATGGAAATGATTAAACGACACAATATTTACAAAATTCAAAAATAGATACGGATATTTCATTTGTAGCTGTGGTAGTATCTATTCGCCATTAGTAAACCCATATAATATATGCCCACATACATACATACTTACATACATATACGGATATATTATATACATATGTATATGTGTGTCTAATACGTAAATTATTTTGAAATCATGAAATGACACATATTTTGAAAATGTCTGGACAATACACATACCATCTTTGACACGATGAATGTTTTTGAAAACGAAAACATTCGCGGCGTTTTTTCCAATTTTTTTTTCTGTTGATTTTTAAATTTTAATCGACTGGAGATAATTATTTTTTCTAACTGATAAAATATAATTCTCTTAATACAGAAGGTGTGTAAATAGGTTATTCTATAAAACTAAATTCTATTTCAATTCTTATCGAATCCTTTGACTGATTGAGACACGTGTTACTTATTAATGATGTTACATAATCTATGGAGAATAATAAGAGTGATTTTGTGATTTATTTTAAAATTGTTTATAACAAACAATCTTCCTATTAAAATTAAAAAGTTCCAAGTGGGAAATTCACTTTTCATCCAGATTTTCAAAACGGCACCAATTTTTGTTTTGTCCCCTATTTTGTTAACAATACGGTTCCGTCGGACCCTTTGGGTGCTGAATTTAATTTATTTTAATTCCAAAGTTTATTATTATAACATTTTGCCCGCTTCCAATATGGCGGCTAACGTCCATCAAATTAAACTTTTGATGACATCGGCTATTTCTTTGACACGCGCTATTAAAACGAATCTGATTAATAAGTAACAGTTTTCATAATTCTTAATATTATTCCATACGTATTTCGTCTTTTATATCATTTGATTATTTTATTCAATCCTGCCGACGCCGTGTTCTAAACGCCGCGACGTTTTTTATAGCGTTCTCGTCCCGTCGTCCGCAATCATTCAAAAATATGTATAAGCCTGTATACAACAACTTCATTAAATATTTTATATTAAAAAATACGACTAATGGCGCTGTAAACGCCATCTGTGGTACAATGCTACATTTTAGGATTACGTATGCTCCAACAAGTTCCATCCGACGCGCTGATGAGATCCAAAAAGATCGAAATCGCGATCCGCGTCTGGCAGTTTCGACAGAATACTGAATTATGGAATTTAGTTGTCTTTTTGAGAACAAGTTTACATTCTTAAATAATATTTGTACCATGTAAGCAACAAAAGTAATATACAGAAAGGCCTAAATACTAATTATCAGGAATTACCAAATTTTTGATTTTGATAAAGTAATATCACAGTTTTTCGCGTGAATCGTAATGGTCGACCTCCCCCCGGTTGGTATTTAAATGTTAATACGTATGCCTTCCCCTAACAGTAGAACAATATTGTTACTGAAAAGTAGACGAATTGCTAACCTGATATCGAGCTGACACTACGTACATATCCTTCAATTGTTTAGCGAGAAACAACTAGAGAGCCTTCAAGCTGGCACTAAAAATGGCATAAAGAAATACTATAAAAGCTACAATTTGTCACTGAAACCCATTTTGTCACTAGTCTATTCTTCAGTTGTCCATCAGCGAAAGTCAACTGTACTGCCGCCAAGCTGGCGCTACGCAGTATATCTCGAAATAGAAATAGCATAAAGAAATGTTGTAGGGGCTACAGTTTGTCGCTGAAAGGTGATACTTTTACTTATTTGTCGCTAGATTATTCTTCAGATGTACAGCGAAAACAAACTGTAGTGCCCTCAAGCTAGCACTACATAGTATATCTCGAAATAGAAGTATCATAGAGAGATAGGGGCTACAATTTGTCGCTGATAGGTGGCAATTTTACCCATTTTGTCGCTAGTTTATTCTGTAGATGTCCAGCGAAAGCCAACTGTAGTGCCGCCAAGCTAGCACTACATAGTGTACCTCGAAATAGAAATAGCATAGAGAAATTCTGTAGGGGCTACAATTTGTCGCTGAAACGTTGGTATTTTTACCGATTTTGTCGCTAATGTATTCTCCAGATGTCCAGCGAAAGCCAACTGTAGTGCCGCCAAGCTAGCACTACACAGTATATCTCAAAATAGAAATAGCATAGAGAAATTCTGTAGGGGCTACAATTTGTCGCTGAAGGGTGGTACCATTTTGTCGCTAGTCTTTTCTCCAGATGTCCAGCGAAAGCCAATTGGACAACCACCAAACTGTCACTACATATAGGGTATTTCGAAATAGAAATGGTATAGAGAAATACTATAGGGGCTATAATTTTTCGCTGAAAGGCGGTACTTTTACCCATTTCGTCGGTAGTCTATTCTCCAGATGTCTAGCGAAAACTGACTGAAGCGCCGCCAAGCTGGTTCTATACATAGTTTATCTTGAAATAGAAATGTCGTAGAGACTTACTGTATGGGCTATAATTTGTCACTGAATGGTGGTACTATTTTGTCGGTAGTCTATAAGCTTTTTCTCACTATTGCCGATGAAAAGATTTTAACTGTTGATGTGATTGCTGTACAATTTATTGTCATTTCACCGTAAAAGAAATTTCGGTTGGGCTACCTTATTAAGAACCACTCAATATATAAAACCTGTTAAAACTATTGCAGAATAAAATTTACATGGTGTATAAATGTAAATAAAATCTAAAAAAAAAGGTTAAAAAATAAAGAAACTCACGAATGATCAAACTAGTCGTGTTGCAAATTTATAAATTTGTCTGTTGCTTTTTCCAATAACAACGCAAAAAAATCGATTCAATTAAATTTTTAGACGCTATTATGCATTAATACCTTTTAATATTGATATCGTGATATTATATGAAACACTTAAAAACTCAAATGTGAAAATTCATTTAATTTTAAGTTATTTCAAGTTAATGATGAATAACTGTCGCTACTGTCACACCTTCACCGGGAATTAAACCAGGGATCTTTAGCTTTACGCACTAATGCACCGACCACTAAGCTACAAGAGGTTCGATTCCAGAGAAGGGCGTGACAGAGCAACAATTTTTCCTCATTAACTTGAGGTAATTTACAGTGGATAAAAATGAAATGATTACATTAATATTCATAACTTGGTCATGATTTTTCTCAAAATATCCCTGTCATGTTTTAGTCATGTGGGCAGTGCCATGATTACCGTTTTTGATATTTCTGAGTTTTGTTCACATATGGACATATATATACTTCATTTACTTTCTCTAGCGATGTGCCCCTTCCAATGTCTTGGATGCGCGCTGGCAAAATCGTAGGTAGGGAGAAAAAAGCTCATTATACTCTCGACTCTTGTTCATTAAACATGCTTTTTCATACAGTACCTGCCAAATGTTTTGTTCAATCATGAATAGTAGTGCGAGTCGAAAACAAGCGTTAAAGCCTTTAATATGTCTTCTAATATAAATAAACATCTCGTTGATATTTACAGTAGTAAATGGTACCAATAACAGCACATTTGGGCAATGCAATTGTAGTGGATAAAATGGTCAATTTTTGTGCAGTACTGTACGGATTATACGCTCCTCATCGGTTAAGAGTTTGGTCGAGAGTTGTCTCCTTCCTTTTCTGGCCTAGTGCTGTTCTTTTCTACTTTGCGCCGGTCAAACTGAAGGTCACATCGCTACAGAAAGTAAACGAAGTATACCTTCCATTTCATACCATTTTCGATTATACATATATATTACGCGATACTTACGAAGTGTTCGTTTTCAAGAACGTTTTCTCACAAAAGTATCACGAAAATACTTCAGTCGCGCATGTGTGAGCTGTGTCACCTGTCATCCAGCACTCTTATTTAATGAAAGTAGAATTCCGAAATCCTTCGTTTCATACATGGTACATGCACCTTAAAGCTGCGCAAATGTAATTTCAGACTAGTTATTAATCGTAAGTAAACAGGTAAAGTAAAATGCTCACTAAACATAAAAATTTTCTGCTTTATGTACGTCGCACTAGTGAAAATACATAATTTGATGAACATATCGAATATATGCATATGTTTTCAACCAGGCCTATGTAGATACATTAAGATGAAAATATCTACCGCATCTTTAAAAATTCAATGCTCGCCAAGGGTTAATTTAGAAATTCGAAAAAGGTTGTTAAAGGTGTATGTTTGAAGCGCTGCGCTGTTTGGGTGCGAAACATGGACAGTGGGCGCGGCAGAAGAAAAAGGTTAGAAACATTCGAAATGTGGTGTTACAGGCGAATGATGGGGATACCGTGGATAGAGAAAGTTAGAAATGAAGAGGTATTAGAAAGAATAGGAGAACAGATGACTCTATGGAAGTCAATAAGAAATATACGAGATAGGTTAGTATGACGCCTTCTCAGACATGAAGGTCTAATCAGAGAAATATTAGAGGCAGAAACGGGAGTTAGGAGGGGTAGTAGTAGACCTAGACTAGATTACTGTTTCGCAAATAGTTAAGGATGTGGAATGTTATAGTTTTAGGGAAATGCGAAGATTAGCTAAGGATACTCTTTCCTATCCTACCAGTCTTAGAACTGACGACCTTATGATGATGATGATAATCTCTAATAACTGTCCTAATCTTTCAAAATCTTTTGAACAAAGCGCAACACCCCCGAAGGCTTTCAATTGCATTTATTGGGTTGACATCACTATATTATTTATAATGGGAATTCCCTTTCGTGTTCAAGTCATTGATATTTCGTAAGATAGTCTGGAAAAAGTATTTCTAAAAAAGTTACGCAATAAGTAGTTCGGATACATCACCTTGAACCAGTGGGCACGACAAAAAAGGAACAATCCTTCACCGTTTTCCTGTACAGTCGAGCGTTTCCATTAAATAAAATCATTAAAAAATATCTGTTGTCTTGTAGCCGTCGGTCCCGCAATGAAAATGCCCAGACATTAAGTGGGCGAAACACGTGTCTGGTTTTAAAATTGTAATAAATAGGGGTTGTTTTTTATTTATTCATTCTTTTATCCGTAGCAAGTACATAGTTTCTATATTTGGAAATTTCAAATTTATTATGTATTTCCTGGCTCGGTTCTTTATAATTCAGTTTTCTCTTTTATTTCTCAGAAGCTGAAGAAGCACCAGCGGATTTAAGTAAACCAATAAAATTCAAAAAACCAATTTCGAAGAGTGAAGAAGAAATCGGCGCTCAAGAGAAGAAAAGAAATCCAGAAAACGCGAAAGATAGAAAAAATAAGAAGCATAAGAAGCAAGTTCCCGTACTCTCTTTCAACCAAGACGAAGACGAAGAAGACAACTAAGAAGGTAGGAAGTAACAATATTTAATTGTTGTACAGTTGTGTTAGGTATATGTTACTGCCTAAACTCGAAAAAGTGATGTGCATTGGTTAAAAACCCCCATTAATAAAAGTTAGGTTATGGTTAAATCTTCAAGGTTAGACATGGCTGGGAAGATTACTCTTATTTAAAATTTAATTAGACCAATATATTCAACCGTAATTTATCCCGTAACTCTGTAAGTTTTTTTTAATTTTGAATCAATGAATTTAACCTAAACTCATAATGACCGTTATTAAAAATGGCAGCATTTCGGATGCGGACAACAACGTGTATGCCATTGACTTGTGGGATTTCTAAGGACGTTTGCTTTGATTCTTTCTTTAATATCTCTTGTATTTAAACGGAAAAAGTGCCATTTGTACAATACGTACGCATTTAAGGAGGATACTCAAGGTGTCTCAAAATTCCGTAAACGTAGGACAACCACAGGTCGATTAAATCGCATTCAGGTGTGGTCGAAGGGTGATTATCTAAAGCGTGGTATCTTTGATGCGTATTAAATATCCCAATCAGGAAAACCCCCTCTTAAAATTTTAACCTAACCAAAACCCTTGATATACATATAGCTTAGCATGCTAATCCCTCTCACTATAATCTACCCTAAACCAATGGTACATATGTCAAGAAAACTTTTCCACCATTACCTCATACGTACAGTATAACCACGTGGCATGCTACTTCACGCAAGCCAATCAGCGAGTCCCTCCTTGTCTTAACCTAATCTAAGTCACTCAAAGAATCCCCCTCACTATAACTTAAGCATGGCATAGCTTTATTTTCCCACTTTAATATGAAATTGTTACGAAAGACAGACTAATACTTATCTGTTAGTTATGCGGCGATTTTTCGGCAAAAAACAATTGGCTGAAACATTTATTAATTAATTTATTCGCTAATACAAATTAAAATAACACCAAGAAATATGAAAAAAGCAATATTAGCGGGTCAGTCACTGTCTGTACCGAAAAGCTCCAGTAGTAGTCGTCGCATTTTCAGCGAACGTCGACTCTTGGGAGGCTGGTGGATCGTTGGAGTCGGCAACAGGGGACTGGTGCTGAACGAAGGTTGTGTCACTGTCCTTGCGTGCAGCATTATTATGTCGATGGGTGGCAGACGTAGACGGTGGAGGGCCGGTAACGGCTTGCTGATGGAGGCCGGTGATTCGTTGGTGCGGTTAGCGGGTTGTTGGTGTAGACTGTAGAGGACTGGTGGCTTCCTGAAGGAAGTCGGTGTTGACGGCGGAGGGCTGTTAATGGCTGGCGGTCCACCAGCGTAGGAATTGAAGTTCTGGTGGCGGTTGGTCGTTTGCCCATGTAGACAACAATGGATTGTTGACTTCCGGTAGGTCGTCGACGTAGGTAATGGAGGCGGTGTTGGCTGCCGGTGGTCTGTTAGGGTAGACATCGAAATTCTGGTGACTTTTGGTCTTTTGGTGGTGTAGGCGACAGTGGACTGTTGGCCTCTGGTAGGTTGTCGACGTAGGTAATGGAGGCGTGTTGGCTGCCGGTGGTCTGTTAAGGTAGACATCGAAATTCTGGTGACTTTTGGTCATTTGGTGATTTTGGCGACAGTGTATTGTTGGCCTCCGGTAGGTTGTCGACGTAGGTAATGGAGGCGTGTTGGCTACCGGTGGTCTGTTAGGATAGACATCGAAATTCTGGTGACTTTTGGTCGTTTGGTGATGTTGGCGACAGTGGACTGTTGGATTCCGGTAGGTTGTCGACGTAGGTAATGGGGGCGTGTTGGCTGCCGGTGGTCTGTCAGAGTAGACATCGAATGGTTGGCGACGCTCGGTATGTTTCCGGCGTTGGATTGACTGTGATCTAGCATTGAGCCTTTGACGCCGTCTGTAGGTTCTAACGGATTGTCCAGCTCGTGGTATATGGCTAATCGTCGATGCCGCTAAGGTTGAAGTTCGAAATGACTGGGCAAGGTAGCTTTTCAGCTAGGTAGGTGTCTTACCAAAGAGGAGGTAGCTTTACAGCTAGGAAAGATTCCCCTCTGAGCTTTTCTGTGTCTGCTCGGAGTTATATACGATGTTCCTAGCAGTTTTCTTGGTGCTGATTGGTGCATGGGCGGGGCAACCCCTGATGTTTGTATCGATCGGTCGTGGTAAATGCTGCTTGTAATCACGGCGTCGCAGCAACCTGTGTTTGTACTTTGTACCCACAGCGCACCCGTAGTAACCGTCGCGTTTTAGGTATCGCTGGTTGGTCCTACATCTGATAAATTTTATTTGTATTATTATGAAAATTAAAAACTCAGCGAGTTGACGCGTTGGAAGAAACACCTACGCTGTAGAATCTACAATGTACATGATTGGACATCTTTTCTCGTAATTTTTAATTTCCGAAGTTTATACGGGTAAGGTACCACGTCTATATGCGAACGCAAGTATAGTAGCACAGTAGGTAATCCCCTTATTGTGCCGCCGCCGCCCAGCCAAACGCGCGACTCCAACGCTGCGGCGTATGAGCCGACTAACAGCGTCGCGCGGACGTCTCCCGACGCGCTGTGTTTACGCCCATATAAATAAAAATTATGTTTTTTGGGTTCGGTGAATGAAAAACGGAACCCTTATAGGTTCACTTGAGCGTCTGTCTCTCCGTTGTTACAGTCAATTTATGCTTCGAATCTACTGGACCGGTTAAGTTGAAATCTAGTACACATATGAATTTCTGTGACACACAATCAACTACAATGTTAAGTTGATTCTCGGGTTAGGTTAGGTTAGGTTAGGTGAAAAACGGAACCCTTGTAGTATCACTCGTATGTCTGTCTGTCCGTTTTTTTTAATAATCCAGCGCAATCAGACATTAAAGTTACGCTAAAAATACGCATATTGAAAAATTTTACGTTTAATGGGGGGTGGGGTGGAGTGGAGGGAGTCAAGTCAAATCTTACAACATCTCACTACGGGGAGGAATCGAAAAACTCCAAAACCGCCTCACGTAATTAAGGGATGCCCCATCACCTTCTCAGACATGAAGGGTTACATAGAGATAAATTAAAAGCAGATATAGGTATAAAGATAGCCAGAGGAAGACCTATATTAGATTACTGTTCGTAAATAATAAGAAATGTTTAAATTTAGTTGTTGGTAAATGCGAAGATTCACTCAGGATATGAACGTTTCGGATAGACGACTCTGTAGATCTATATAGTAAGAATTAATTGATAGTTGGTTAAAAGTCATTTGTATAAATGTTAATGCTATCAATTAAATACGTAAATTACGAATAGGCATCAAAAGTTCCTCAATTTTATTTTTGCTGGAAGGCGCATCCACCATTTCTAAAATGTCTAAAATCTGTTACTGTTAACCTATTTATAAAGCAACATAAAATTATCAAAAATGAAAAATTAAATAGAATTATAAACGCCTGAATTGAAATTTTAGAAACAAAAATATTGATTATTATTTATGAAAAATTAATTTATAATTAAATTAGACATATAAATTACAACAGGTGTGTATTAATTTAAAGTTTATCAAAGTTTAATACCCTTAGTTACTTCTTACTTTTTATGCGAAAAAAAAAAAATTAACCCGCAGTGTTTGAACGCTAATAACTCATTTTCTTTCATCGCGGCGATAGTTTGGGTGATCGCGGACTATGGTTGGTGACATGTGTTTCGGACGATTTTTATACGGGAAGTACATATATCGTTGAACGTGGCAGTGCATTGTACTATTGAAGCAGTTCATACATGTGTTTAGGAATCGCAACAAACATAACCGAGGATTTAGAACTGTTCATTGAAGAAAAAATTTATGGGATGTTTCAAAAGAATAATGTAGAGGTAGAATGTAAATGTAAATTTTCAATTTTATTGCAAGAATATTGATGCGGAATCGCAGTGATGCCATGACGTCCGTGTGCACCAAGCCTTATGATAACGAGATCGATGCGAAATCACAATGATCCTTCTCGTCCATGCGCATCGGCCTTTAGTTTATCTCACCCCACGACATTATCGCAGCGAAATCACAACGACTTCGTATCGTCCATGTAAATTTTCAATTTTATTACAAGAAGATTGATGCGGAATCGCAGTGATGCCATGTCGTTCGTGCGCGCCGAGCCTTATCATAACGAGATCGATGCGAAATCACAAATAACCTCGTCCATGCGGACCGGGCCTTAGTTTACCTCACCGCACGACATTATCATAGCGAAATCACAACGACTTCGTTTCGTCCATGTAAATTTTCAGTTTTATTATAAGAAGATTGATGCAGAATCGCAGTGATGCCATGTCGTCCGTGTGCACCGAGCCTTATTATAACTAGATCGATGCGAAATCACAAAGATCCTTCTCGTCCATGCGCATCGAGCCTTAATTTACCTCACCGCACGACATTATCGCAGCGAAATTACAACGACTTCCTATCGTCCATGTAAATTTTAAATTTTATTGCAAGAAGATTGATGCGGAATCGCAGTGATGTCGTCGTCTGTGTGTACCGAGTCTTATCATAACGAGATCGATGCGAAATCACAAAGATCCTCGTCCATGCGCATCGGGCCTTAGTTTACCTCACCGCACGACATTATCGCAGCGAAATCACAACGAGTTCGTATCGTCCATGTAAATTTAAAATTTTATTGCAAGACGATTGATGCGGAATCGCAGTGATGCCATGACGTCCGTGAGCCTTGTCATAACAAAATCGATGCGAAATCACAACAACCCTTCTCGTCCATATGCACCGGGCCTTAGTTTACCTCATCGCACGACATTATCGCAGCGAAATCACAACGAGTTCGTATCGTCCATGTAAGTTTAAAATTTTATTGCAAGACGATTGATGCGGAATCGCAGTGATGCCATGACGTCCGTGAGCCTTGTCATAACAAAATCGATGCGAAATCACAACAAATCTTCTCGTCCATGTGCACCGGGCCTTAGTTTACCTGACCGTATGACATTATCGCGGTGAAATCACAACGACTTCATATCGTCCACGTAAATTTTCAACTTTATTGTAAGATGATTGATGCGGAATCGCAGTGATGCCATGTCGTTCGTGTGCACCGATCCTTATCATAACGAGATCGATGCGAAATCACAAAGATCCTTCTCGTCCATGCGCATCGGGTCTTAGTTTACCACACCGCACGGCATTATCGCAGAGGAATCACAACGACTTTGTGTCGTCTTATGCAAATTTTTAATTTTATAAAGGGATTGATGCGGAATTGTAACGACCTGCATCGTCCGCGAGCAAAGTGCCTTAGTTTACTACATGCATAACATCACAGCAGAATCACAACGACTTCGTATTGTCCATGTAATTTTTTTATTAAAACACCTGATTCTGAAACGTTTTTTGAGTTGTTTCACTTGAAGTTTTCAATCAGTGCACGCAAGAAAAAGCTGCTATGCCGTTTTCTTTAGTGTGTCTTTAGTCTTACAATTAGCTGCAGTATGACTGAATACATAAAAATAAACTATGACACTAATTCGTAAGGCTTTGCAGAATCGCAATAACTCTAAAGTCTTTGAGACGTTTCTGTGAACATGATATAGGCCAATTTAAATTGTTCATAATTGCTGGACCGACAGTAAACCCTCCGAATACGCCGTTCAAGAGGTGTCATCATCTTCATTATAAAATCGTCAGTCCTAAGACTGGTTGGATACGCACCTCCACTCTTTCCTATCCTGAGCTAATAACAGGTCAATTGAAAAGTCCCCGGCCTAAAATAGTAAAACACATTTTTTTTGCAAAATTCGTTTTTTTTATTCAACATAATTCCCTTCAAGGGTGATACACTGATTATAGCGATCCTCCAACTTTTCGATACCATTTTTGTAGTACGATTTGTCCTTTGCTTCAAAATAGGCCTCAGTTTCGGCGATCACCTCTTCATTCGACGAAAATTTTTTCCCAACGAGCATTCTTTTGAGATCTGAGAACAGGAAGTAGTCGCTGGGGGCCAGATCTGGAGAATACGGTGGATGCGGAAGCAATTCGAAGCCCAATTCATGAATTTTTGCCATCGTTTTCACTGACTTGTGAGACGGTGCATTGTCTTGGTGAAGCAGGACTTTCTTTTTCTGCAAATGCGGTCGTTTCTCGGCGATTTCGTCCTTCAAACGGTCCAATAACGCTATGTAATAGTCGCTGTT
Organism: Agrilus planipennis; assembly: GCF_000699045.2. Lineage (NCBI taxonomy): Eukaryota > Metazoa > Arthropoda > Insecta > Coleoptera > Buprestidae > Agrilus > Agrilus planipennis. The sequence goes on from NW_020442465.1 coordinate 2,913,825, forward strand.
GATGGTCCTTCCTTTTTCAAGGTAGTCAATGAAAATTATTCCACGCGCATCCCAAAATACAGACGCCATAACCTTGCCAGCCGACTGTTGCGTTTTTGCACGCTTTGGAGCGGGTTCATCGTGTGCAGTCCACTCCGATGACTGTCGATTGGACTTCGGAGTGAAATGATGGAGCCATGTTTCATCCATTGTCACATATCGACGCAAAAACTCGGGTTTATTACGCGTGATCATCTTCAAACACTGCTCTGAATCATCAACTCGTCGTTGTTTTTGGTCAAAAGTGAGCTCGCGCGGCACCCACTTTGCACAGAGCTTTCTCATACCCAAATATTCGTGAATGATGTGATGTATACGTTCCGTTGATATCTGTAGAGTGTCTGCTATTTCATTCAATTTCAATTTACGGTCATTCAAAATCATTTTGTGGATTTTTTTAATGTTTTCGTCCGTAACAGCCTCTTTTGGGCGTCCACTGCGTTCACCGTCTTCGGTGCTCATTTCACCACGTCTAAACTTAGCATACCAATCCTTGATGGTTGATTTTCCTGGGGCAGTGTCCGGAAATTCGTTATCAAGCCAAGTTTTTGCTTCAACTGTATTTTTTCCCTTCAAAAAGCAATATTTTATCAACACGCGAAATTCCTTTTTATCCATTTTTTTCACAATAACAAAAGTTGCTTCACTAAAAATGCTATAATTCACAAACTAATGATCCGACAGCCGTCAAATTTATAGACGCGTCTTTTGAAGGTTAGGACTAACTGAAAATCATATGGATTTAGTTCTGGTGCCGCCATCTATGTGTCAGGCCGGGGACTTTTCAATTGACCCTATACTCGCATTTCCCGAAGACTAAAACAATCCACATCCTTAATTATTCGCAAATAGTAATAGACTGACTAGACCTTCATGCCTAAAAAGGTGTCCTACCAACTTATCTCGTCTATTTTTTATTGACTTCCAAAGAGTCCGCTGTTCTACTAATCTTTCTAATACCTCTTCATTTCTAACCTTCTCTATCCACGGTATCTTCATCATTCGCCTGTAATATCACATTTCGAACGCTTCTAACCTTTTTTTCCGCGCCCACCGTCCATGTTTCGTATCCGTACAGCGCCACGATCCAAACTAAAACCTTTAAAAATCTTTTTAGAATTTCTAAATTAACCGTTCGAGAGCATAGAAGTGACTTCTTTTTAGGCGACTCGATCCTGCGCTATTCTCCTACTCCTTCCGTCCTGACTTATCAGACTTCCTAGATACCTAAAATCGGCCACTTCTTCTAATATTTCGTTTCCCAACTTTTTCTTCGCTTGCATACCAGTATTTTTGTTTTACTGTTATTTATTTTCATACAATACTGTTTTATCAATACCGCTTCCATTTTATTTAAAGCTATCTCTAACTCCTCCTTGCTAGATGCTAATGCTGCTATATCATCTGCAAATCTAAGCATACTAATCTTTTACCCCTGTATATTTATCTTTACAGTTGTACTGCCTTTAATGATGTCTATCACATCTTCGATGTATGGATTAAAAAGTAGCGGTAACAATGTGCATTCCTGTCTGACTCCTTTCCTAATATTTACTTCTCTACCTTGCAGCTCCAGCTCTATAACTGTTAAGAAGATGTAAGAGAAATTTTTCTAAAAAAAAAAGCAATCATGAAATCAATTGAAGCTATTATACTAATTCTTAACGCTTGCTATTTTGGAAGGAGGGGGGAGCGTTAATCTCTCATTTTTGTTCACGCAATCGCTCAGTGTAAACGCACCTTAAAGAGTGCAATATTCTATTGGTAGTAGTCTGCAGCTTTCAATTCTATCGCATTCTATTTTAAACTTCAACGCCAGACCAGTTATTTATTTTAGAACAATCACACAATTTTAATTTTATTTACCAGGTCACATTGATATTGTAATATTTAATATTCCCTTTTATACTAGGCACAATTCATTTAAACGTAGTAAAAACTGTACTTATAGATAACTATTTAGTATCGTTTCATTGATGAGTAAATTTATTTTACTGGCGCAATTTTATAGTGTTAATGGCTAACTTTCTAATTTCTTCACAATGACTTTTAAATAATTATGTAATGCATAAAAAATAGTTTAAAATAGTTGAATTCGCAGTAGGTACAACTGGAAATAGGTAGTCAATTTACTTATGACTGTAGATCTCACTGTTAACTATTTGCAAACTGTTAATTTGAGGATTATTAGAAAATATCTTTAGTTCCTTGTAGAAATACTCGATGAAAATGAGGCCAAGATAATCAAAATGTAGACCAGCATCATTAAAGACAGTACAACTGTAGGGATAGATATACAGGGACAAAAGATTAGTATGCTTAGATTTGCAGATGATTAGCATCTAGCAAGGAGGACTTAGAGATAGCTTTCAATAAAATAGAAGCGGTATTGACAAGACAGTACTGTATGAAAATAAATAAAAATAAAACAAAACTACTGGCATGGAAGGGAAGAAAAAGTAGGGAAATAGAGAGTATAAAGATAGGAGACGAAAAATTAGAAGTGGCCGATTTTAGGTAGGTATCTAAGAAGTCAGATAAGTCCGGACGGAAGGAGTAGTAGGGATATAAAGCAGAGGGTAGCGCAGGGTCGAGTCGCCTTCAATAAAACGAAGTCACTTGTATGCTCGCGAACGCTTAATTTAGAAATTCGAAAAAGGTTGTTAAAGATGTATGATTGGAGCGCGGCACTATACGGGTGCGAAACATAGACAGTGGGCGCGGCTGAAAAGAAAAAAGGTTAGAAGCGTTCGAAATGTGGTATTACAAGCGAATGACGAGGATACCATGGATAGAGAATGTTAGAAATGAAAAGGTATGAGAAAGATTAGGAGAAAAGAGGACTCTATGAAAATCAATAAGAAATAGGCGAGATAGGTTGGTAGGACACCTTCTTAGGCATGTAGGTCTAGTCAGAGACATATTAGAGCCACAAACGGGAGTTAGGAAGGGTAGAGGTAGACCTAGATTAGATTACTGTTCGCAAATAGTTAAGGATATAGGTTGTTCTAGTTATAGGGAAATGCAAAGATTACCTTAGGATAGGAAAGAGTGGGGTTGCGTGTCGTAGGACTGACGACCTTATGATGATGATGGATTTACTTTTTGATTTATGATTTTTTAATAATAAAAATGTTGTATTGTTGCTTATTGCCCTTGAATTCTCAGCTTTTAACTTAGAAGTTCGATAACCTAAGTATACAAAAAAAAAACGAAATTGTTTGATTCAAATTGCCATCAGTTCAGTTGCCTTGATAATTTTGTGTAATAATTATGCTAATCTAGGACGTGCTCAATTGTTACGTTATACATATAAATAAAATTGAAGTACTCACAATATCAAAAAGAAATGCTTGATTATTTGAATGCTGTAAAAATCAAACGACCTTTAAAAAAATTTTGTTTGTCTATATGTCGAGTTGTCTGTACCGGGTAATCGAAACGGTTAACTTTATACGTACAAAGAAGAGGTTGCCAGGAGTAATCTGGGCCACTTTTTTTTGTCTGTCCGGCTGTCTGTTTGGAGGAGGTATTATTCGAAACGGCTGGACTGTTAAAATTACTCAAAAAAAAAAAGGAATTACCTAAAGTATTATTATTATTTAACTAAAAAATATTGTAAGAATTGATCCCATATAATGAATAATTTTCTTCAATTTCACAAAAACGCGTTTTCATCAAAACCCATATCACACGACACCCTGGCGCCCTTTTAGATCATATAAATTTCAATTAGCTTAAACTATTGTTAATAGCGAAGCTTCTCGCGTCAAAGTTGAAATTTGGTTACAAACTACAAAGGACCCCAAATTATGAACAATTTATTTAATTTCGATTTAGTAAAAACTCACTTTCTTCTCAAATTAAAATTGGCATGAACAACTGTAAAGGGGTTAAAAAGGAGTCGAAATTATGAATACTTTCCGTAAATTTCACAGAAACTCCATGCCGTTAAAGCACATATTTCTTACGACACATTACTGTGCTTTTATATCATACAAATTTAAATTAGCTTGAACCACTGTATAGAGCAAAATTTGAGAATTGGGTAGAAAAAAGCCGAAATTCTGAATAATTTCTTGTGAAACATACGTCACCTTACGACAAATCTTGCTGTGCTTTCATATCATACAAATTTAATCTGGCTTGAACTACTATAAAGAGCGAAATTTAGCGAGTTCAAATTTGAGAATTGGATAGAAATAAGCCGAAATTGTGAAGTATTTCCTTTGATTTCGCAAAATTCATTTACGTCAAAACACATGACTTTATGACACCCTACCGTGCTTTTATAAAATACAAACTTAAATTGGCTTGAAGCACTGTAAAGAGGGAAATTTTTCGCGTGTCCAAATTTGAAAATTGGTTGAAATAGAGCCGAAAGTATGATTCGCAAAACTCATTTTCGTCAAATTTATGACACCCTACCGCGATTTTATAACATACAGATTTAAATTGTCTTAAACTACTGTAAAGAAGGAAATTTAGTGAGGTGAAATATGATAATTGGTTCCGTGAATTTCACAGAAACTTATTTCTGTCAAAGCATATGTTTCTTACGACACATTACTGTGCTTTTATATCATACAAATTTAAATTGGCTTGAAACACAGTAAAAAGCGAAGTTTGGCGACTTAAAATTTGAGAGTTGGATGGAAAGAACCCGAAATTATAAATAATTTCTTTTAATTCCGCAAAATTCTTTCTGTCAAAACACGTCACCTTACGACAAACCCTGCTGTGCTCTTACATCGTACAAATCTAAATTGGTTTAAATCATTGTTAAGAGGGAAATTTGGCGAGTCAAAATATGAGAATTGGTTAGAAAGAAGCTGAAATTGTAAAGATTTCCTTTGATTTCGAAAAATTAATTGTCATTAAAACACGCGTCAGTTTATGACACCCTACCGCGCTTTTATAGCATATACAAATTTAAATTGACTTAAACCACTGTAAAGAGGGAAATTTCGTCTGTCCAAATTTAAAAATTGGTTGAAATTGAGCCGAAATTATGAATAATCTTCGATTTCGCAAAACTCATTTTCGTCAAATCAGACGTCACCATACGACACCCTGACACACTTTTATAACATATACAAATTTAAATTGACTTAAACCACTGTAAAGAGGGAAATTTAGCGAGTCAAAATATGGTTAGAAAGAAGCTGAAATTATGAAGTATTTCCTTGGATTTCGAAAAATTAATTTTCATTAAAACACACGTTACCTTATGACACCCTGCCGCGCTTTTATGTCATACAAATTGAAATTACCTTCAACCACTATAAAGAGGGGAATTTCGCCCGTCCAAATTTAAAAATTGGTTGAAACTACTGTAAAGAGGAAAATTTGGCGAGGAAAAATATCAGAATTAGTTAGAGAGGAGCTGAAATTGTGAAATATTTCCTTTGATTTCGCAAAACTCATTTTTCGTCAAAACACACGTCAGTTTATGACACCCTACCGCGCTTTTATATCATACAAATTTAAATTGGCTTCAACCACTGTAAAGAGAGAAATTTCGCCCGTCGAAATTTAAAAATTGGTTGAAATTGAGCCGAAATTATGAATAATCTTCGCTTTCGCAAAACTCATTTTCGTCAAATCAGACGTCACCATACGACACCCTGACACGCTTTTATTACATATACAAATTTAAATTGGCTTAAACCACTAGAAAGAGGGAAATTTCGTCCGTTAAAATTTGAAAATTGCTTAAAACGGAGCCGAAATTATGAACAATCTTCTTCGATTTCGCAAAACTTATTTTCGTCAAAACACACGTCTCCTTATGCTTGCGACACCCTACCGCGCTTTTATAACACACAAATTTAAATTAGCTTAAACCACTGTAAAGTCGAAATTTTGGCGAGTCAAAATACGAGAATTGGTTATAAAGAAGCTGAAATTGTGAAGTATTTCCTTTGATTTCGAAAAATTAATTCTTATTAAAACACACGTCACCTTATGACACCCTGCCGCGCTTTTATATCATACAAATTTAAATTGGTTTCAACCACTATAAAAAGGGAAATTTTGTGTGTCCAAATTTGAAAATTGGTTGAAATGGAACCTAATAATATTCTTCGATTTCGCAAAATTCATTTTCATTAAAACAGAAGTCATCTTACAACACCCTACTGCGCTTTTGTAACATCATCATCATCATCACAAGGTCGTCAGTCTTAAGACTGGTTAGACACGTACCTCCACTCTTTCCTATCCTGAGCTAAACTTCGCATTTCCCTAAAACTATAACAGCCCACACCTTAACTATTTGCGAACAGTAGTCTAATCTACGTCTACCTCTACCCCTCCTAACTCCTGTCTCTGCCTCTAATATGTCTCTGACTAGACCTTCATGCCTGAGAAGGTGTCCTACCAACCTATCTCGCCTATTTTTTATTGACTTCCATAGAGTCCTCTGTTCTCCTATTCTTTCCAATACCTCTTCATTTCTAACCTTTTCTACTCACGATATCCTCATCATCCGCCTATAATACCACATTTCGAACGCTTCTAACCTTTTCTTTTCCGCCGCGCCCACTGTCCATGTTTCGCACCCGTACAATGCCGTGCTCCAAACATTCACCTTTAACAACCTTTTCCGAATTTCCAAATTAAGCGTTCGCGAGCATAGAAGTGACTTTTTAACATACAAATTTAAATTGTCTAAAACCGCTGCAACAAAAATGAAATTTGGCGAGTCAAAATACGAGAATTGGTTAAAAAGAAGCTGAAATTGTGAAGTATTTCCTACACACAGAAATGACCGTCTGAAGCTTGAATTAAAAAATGCTTAAACTTTGCTGAAAGCTATTCTAAAACTTTCATTAAACCAAAATCAAAAAATTACCCCAAATACTGTATAAGGAAAAGTCCGATGAGGTTTCTAACGTGACTAATATTGATATATTGAAAGCTCTTTCTTATTTTTATAAATAAATTTCTATGTAGTGGCAGTTCATGAAGTTTTCCACAGAAAGCAAAATTTAGCAACTAAATCGTTATCATAAGAAATTCTTATTGCTCAACAACAGCGGCTGTGTTTCCACCAGTCTAATAATCAAATCGCTTCTATCTATTCAACCAGGATTTTGGAAACTAAGCCTTTGTGGTTTGCGTTTGGTATTTTCAGAACAGAAAATTGAAAATTTTTTAAATACAAATGGAAATATGCAATTTTCATCTTGTGTAACAAAATATTCCAATATATCACATCTCCTGGTAGTATGACGAATTATGAGTGTTTGTACATCATAAAGAAAATTTGTCTAAAAACGTACGTGATCGTTTTCGATCAAAACCTGCAGTTTGATTATGACCTAATATTTGAGTTTAAGAGTCAGCTTGATACTTAATGACCTCATTTTAGGTCAGAGGCTTTAATTTTGAGTTTATTCTGTTCATCAAAAAATACGTTTAATCCACAAAATATAAGTTTTTCGATTGGATTAACATAAAAAAGCTTGCAAAACCAATTGCTATCATGAGGAAACTGAGGAAACTTTGTATTGCTTTTATTTATATGTCGAAAGGTCAGTTTAAAACTTTGGTAGTTAAAATTACACATAAGTAGTTACGACATGACTGATGATCATTTATTCCATCACTTTTTGGAAAAAATTAATTAATGATTGGGTGCAAATCTGTTTAACAAGAAAAAGAAAGAAAATTATTCAGTTTTGACTTATATTTAAGCATTATGAATTCATTTAGTATTAGTGCGAGCATTCCAGTAAGTGTGATTAGTGATTAAGATTCAGGGAAACAGTCGTGCCGTACAAAAGCTTAATATGTGCATATTTTTCGGAAAATCTCCGTAGGAACACCTCAATTACGTCATCGTTAAAATTAATTGCAGTTTTCTTCAGTCCACGTCCTGAGACAATAATGATTCAGTTAAAAATAATATTTTCCGCAATCTTGAACTTCCCATGTATGAAAACCTGTTTAAGGGATCTCATACATTGTATATATATATACACCTATATAAAGTTATTATGTACCTTGTATATAAATCTAATTGCGACCTTTTGTATATATATCTACCTATGTGAGTACATTTATAAAAAAAGTCAGTCATGTACCACTACAAAAGTATATAATGTACATGTTATGTATATATAATATGGATATATATATATATATGTAGGTAGGTACATGGTAATCATCAAAATTGATTGTGGGGCAATTTTCCGCGTGATTTTTGCTCCACGTCATAATTTTTTATCAGCCCGAATAGAAAGTGNTCGCGGGTGAAGAGACTGAGTCGGTTAAAAATGACAACAGTCGTGCTACTAGTGCTCTAAGTAATAATACTGATGAAAGTAAAGAAGTGCAAGTACTACAAAAGTATATAATGTACATGTTATGTATATATAATATGGATATATATATATATATGTAGGTAGGTACATGGTAATCATCAAAATTGATTGTGGGGCAATTTTCCGCGTGATTTTTGCTCCACGTCATAATTTTTTATCAGCCCGAATAGAAAGTGACGCCAAGTCTGACTGCACGAAACGTTGAGAAAAAGTTATTAGATACGGAGTAACATGAACAAAATGAGGCTTGGACGTAACCATTCCGCAAAAGAGGGGCGTTCGTACGCGTTTCCAACTAACAGCAACCGGGTGCGGTTTGGTCCATTCTCTACCGCGAACTCTACTACTATTAGGTATGATATACCGTTGGTTCGAAAGGAAAATGTTAAATGTTCCACTTCGTAGATTGTCATCCGCCCAAATTAACTGTGGTTCTATTTCTCTTAACAAAACTTTTCCTCATTACTCTGCCTTAATTGTCGTTAAATTCTACCCCCTTGCATGCCATTTCGATATTTGCGTAAAAACTTTTTCTTACTTTTGTAAAAACAACAAAGAAAAGAAAAAACGGTGAAAGTTTTGTTTTTAATTGTTGTTAAACATGCCGTTTTTCGCAACCGGTGATTGTTTGTAAACAAATATCGAGAGAACTTCTGAAATGCGTGTCTGGCGGGAATTTAAAAGTTCAAAAAGTAGCGAGAGGATAACGTCATTTTTTTGCGATAATACAATAATAATCCTTGTAATTATCAATTTTTTGACCATCAGCTTGTACGTAGTTGGGCTTCTTATATTTGTAATTTTGTGCCGCTGCTTACGTAATGTAAAAAATTGAAGACACTACGGGATAGAGAAGCTACGTCACTATTTTCAGGTCACGTGACGCACCGTTAGGCGCCATATTGCCAGTTTAGTGCAACGCTAAGGGTTAGTAACAGCAGTTTGTGTTTCTTCGTCGTTTTTCCCATAAATATTTCAAAAAATTCACTGCATATACTTGAAAAAAGTCACAAAACGATCCCTGTATTAAGTGTTTATGTGTTGTGAAGTTTGAATGTCGCGGTCATATATTACTTCGGGTATTTACGAATTGTACGATTGTCAAAGCCGTCTATTGGTGGTGCACAGGTTTGAAGTATCAAAATGCAAAAATACCAACCCTTGGCGGGAATGCAGATAAAATGTACAGTTTAAAGTAAGAGCTGCTTATTTTAAACTGCATTTTATTTATTAATATAGTACTATAGTCTTAAGTGGACCGTTATGGTCTCAGCCGATAATCCTAACCAATCTATTTCAACAAAAAACGCTGCAAGGAAAAGAGTTTCGAGTGTAGGTAGTAATGCCTTCAGAAATTAATTTCATTTCTTAAAATCAATAAAACTCAAAAATTTTCATTTTTGTTGAGTCTGCTGAAATCAAATTGTAAATTATCTTTAATTAATCCTAATGAAAAAAATTAAAATTAAAATATTAAATTAAAAGTAAATACTTTCACTAATCATAAAAGTGAATAACTTTGTGCTAAAGTATATGAAGATAGAAGATATTATTTCTTTTCCCACTATTTAACCTCAAAACATGTCACTGTCACATTGATGTAGTTTATTTTTTTTGTGTATAATTATAAAAATGCATATTACTGAATTAACGTTTACGTCTTTATTTAAGGGTTCTTTGTATGATATGGCAGCAGTAGATGCAATGGGTGAAGTTGACGAAATGCCTTCTACTGAGGAAAATTTTAAAAGTAAGTAGTGAAGCCCTTTTTACAAACTGTACATCGTAAAACATTTTTCTGTAAACAACTCTGATAAGAAATGCACAAAATAAGAAATTAAGGTTTAAGTAGATTATTTGTAATATCTATACACTTTTGATTTATGAATTTTAAATTTTTATACTAAATAGAAAATAAAATAAACAATAATAAGGTATCATAAAAGAAACATTAGAAAATTTTTCTTTGCATGTAACCACAGATATCTGGCTTTCAGAAAATGTAAAATAAAATTGTAAATTGCCTTTGTTACTATCTGTGGTAATGAATAAATCCAACATTTTCCATTGTAACCTTGGTAATTATATATGATAAAAAAATTGTCATTTTCACAAGTTGTTCATTTGCTGTCTCTCTTTTAGACGATGTGGCCTTAAATGGGGACAGGAACGACGAAGATTCTGCAGAAGCTGCTGTGAAAGCCACCAAAACAGTTGCTGACATAACTGACAACAGTCTTCCACCTTCAGAACCAATGGAAGTAGGGGAGTTAGAGGCTTCAAACAATGAAGAACAAGAAAACATTTCAGACAGTCAAGATGACGAGAATAGCAATCATAGCCATGAAGACAATGAAATGGATGTTACAGAGGACTCGAAAGATTCTAAACAATTAACTGAAGAGGAAGATGATGAAGATGATGACGAATACGAAGAAGACGAGGGTGATGACGAAAGGGATGATGGAGGAAAGGTGGAAGCAGAAATCGAAAACGGAAGCTGTGATTCACAAGAACGCGAAACTGACGAAGTGAGTTGTGCTTCGCAGGAAATCGCGGGTGAAGAGACTGAGTCGGTTAAAAATGACAACAGTCGTGCTACTAGTGCTCTAAGTAATAATACTGATGAAAGTAAAGAAGTGCAAGTAATTGATTCTTTAGCAGGTGGCAAGGGTAAGCAAATTTTTAATACTTTACATAAATCTGTTCTATTATGTACATTAAAAGTATTTGGCTAATTTTTTTTAATCTTGCTAATTACTTGATTATCATCAAAATGTTAATCAAAACATTTATTGCATGAATTATATGTTTACTGGTAGTAAAAGATATGTAATTAATTTTCAAATTTTGATGTTTTTGCTAGATTTTTACGATTAATACTTTTCATTTAGTTTAAAAATGCTAAAGGTTTAAATCTTAAGAATGAAACAGCCATAAAGTAGACTTTCAAAAAGAACACTTTAAGGGTACAACCCTGCTTTTATTTTTTATTAAAGTCAATGCATATTTTATTTATAAAGCAAATCTGCTTATGTCAGGTGTACGTTATTTATACAATTCACTACTTTACATTCTCTATATTAAGCGCAACTGTTAAAGTACTTGCTTTTGTGTTGTCTTTTAGAATCCAAAAGTGACAGTGCAAAACAGAGTGACGATAATATAATAACGTTAAACGATTCCAATGAAAATGATACAGACATTGTAATAATTGATGGTAAAGAAAATAGTAGTTCTGACGCGAATCAAAATAGAAAACATAAAATATCGGAATGCGATGAAGTGATCGACCTTGATTCTCCTGTGAAAAAGAAAAAGAAAGCAAAAGCACCACCCCCCGAATTGCCTGCCAGACGCAGCTCTAGAAACTTAAATAAGGAACGCAAAAGCTACGTGGAGGAAGATGATTATGAATTAGAAGTGGAAAAAAGAAAAAGGGCCGATTCGGAAGAGTCAGACATTGAAGAAGTACTTCCTGAAGACCCCCTTGCTGTAACAGACTCTATACATAATGAACTTAGAATTGGAAATAAAGGAACGAACTCGCCGAGCTCAACGATTGTTGTCAAAGACACAAAAAGACTCGTTGAGATTGCATCACAATCGAATAATTCAAATATTAGCAAAAAAGAACCTACATTGGTTATAATCGACACAAATTCTATACTATCCGGTCGCGGACCAATACCCATCTCCCAAAAATCTACAGCGCCTTCGCCCTCTCTCAGTACCTCAGCGTTTAACATGTTACCCATGGCTTTACCTGCCCAAGGTGTATATCCAGCAAATATGCGTGCCACGATAACGCCTATACCCATTGGCGCCTCCACCCCCAAAGGCTCCGCCACGTCACTTCTCTCGCCGGTATCGGTTTCTTCGGGCTCTGGTCAACCCATCCTGTCTTCGGTTGTTCTACCCACTGTTCAATCGAATGCTGTGCACGTCTCATCAGTAGTTCATCAACCAACTCTTTTATCCGCAACTGCTCAGGCATCTCAGTCACTTGCGCCGCCCCCTCTTTTACCGACATTAACGGACGATATGTTCGTTGTTGAGGCGCCGTCGTTTATTGTTCCGTACGTATATGAAAAGCCACCCATGAAAGACATGAAGGAGTTCTTAAAAGAAGTACTTGAAAAGGAAGCAGAGGAAAAGAAAAAGAAAGAGGAGGAGGAGGAAAGAAAAAGGAAAGAAGAAGAAAAAGAAAAAGAACAACGTAAGAAGGAGGAGGAAGAGCGGAAAGACAAAGAAGAGGAGGCTAAGGAGAAAGCAGATGATGAAAAAATGGAAGTAGATGAAGATGAGGAGAAGGAAGATAGAGGAGGTAAGTTTTGATTTTCCTTTTTCTAAAAAGTCCTTTGTAGTACGAAGATTTCACTTAAATCAAGAGGTAAAATATATTTTATTGTTTATTCTTAAATAAAAGTAAAAATTAATGTTCTTACAATCTTCAATGTATAAAAATCCTTTTTTTTTTTTAGACAAAAAAGACGAAAGCGATTTGAAACTAAAAGAAATAATAGAANTATTGTTTATTCTTAAATAAAAGTAAAAATTAATGTTCTTACAATCTTCAATGTATAAAAATCCTTTTTTTTTTTTAGACAAAAAAGACGAAAGCGATTTGAAACTAAAAGAAATAATAGAAACTGTAGAAGAAGAAAATGAAGAAGACAAAGAAGCCAAAAAGAACAAAGATAATACTCCAAAAGATTTATGTGATGATACGAAAAAAGAAAAGGAGTCTGACAAGAAAGCAGAAGAAACAAAAACCAAAGAATCAGACAAAGAGAAAGATCAAAATGAAAAGAAGGAAGTGTCAAGTGAAACTAACGATAAAAACGAGTCTCCAAAATTAAAAACATATTTTGATACACCCCTTGGGAGTTTCTTTGTTGATCTTGGATTTAATTTGGTTCAAGAATTTGTTCAGAACGACTTGTTAAGACAACAGAAGAGGAAACGTGATAGGGAACAGGGTCAGAATGCAAAAACCAATAAAACTATAGCGTCGTTAATTAAGAATTTAGAGTTCAGTAAAGAAAATAATGAGCCATTCCGAATGGAAATGAAGAAATGTCAATTTTGTAGTTTTAGAACAGAAAGCTCTCTTGCTATGGCTTTTCATTTAGAAACTCCCCATATGAAAAATTACATTTACAGGTTAGTAAAACGTTTCTTTTTTTAAACATTTGAAGACATTTATTAGGAATTAAGCATTAGTAACAACATAATCTATTTTCCTAATAAAGTTAGGCATTATTTCGAAGAAAACAACGTCTTGTTAATCTAAATGAATAAAAAAATAAGCATTCACTTAACATTAACAAAAAACTTAATTAAACTTGAAGAAGTTACTACCACTAGTACTATTATAAAATAAATTACTACTCAAGTATTCATTACAATTTTCTCAATTATCATTAATCTAACCATGAGAAGGAAATTTTTTTGTTGACGTTTCAAATTTTAATAACACACCCTGACACGCT
>NW_020442465.1:2929218-2943516 GCF_000699045.2 Agrilus planipennis
TATATATATATATATATATCTGGGATGAATTTACTTTTAAGTTACAATAATTATAAAATGCTTTTTTGATACTTATTTAATTCAGCAGGTGCATCAACAGCCTGGTCTTCAGATGGTACAAAGAGGTCGAGGACGGCCTTCCTTGGGAACAGTCAAAACACCTCCAAATCTGAAAAACACAGGCGGAATGGTTTACAAGCAGATGTCTGGTGGATCAGTGTTTGTGCCAACAAGTTATCAACTTTCTGGAAACCAGGTGTTTCAGGTATTTTTCTTAAATTTTTCTTTATACTGTAGTCAATAACATCTTCACTATTACTTCCTCTTACTTGTTTATTTAGCACTTTGAAAAACACACACTACCGGTTATATTTCAAACTAACAAATTTTTTGGATAACAAAAAATTAAATATCTCTGGACTATTAATTGCATTAAAGAATACAAGTATTAAATTTTGTTTTTAATCTTTTTTCATATAAGTAATTTTGNATTTATTTTTTTTTATTATTAGGTGTAATTTCTGCCCGTACGAGATTCGAAGTCCGCATGATATCTTGTTTCATATGGAGGCTGAACATGGCGTACGAGGTCGTTTAGAGCGTGCACCCGCTTTCCACCAATGTCCAAATTGTCCTTTCGAAGACAACCAAAAGGGCAAGCTGTCGAGACATTTGGTAGCATGTGCACGTAAATTCCGACCCGAACGTAATCTCGAGCCTCCAGGTGATTGGGATCCTCCGGCAAAGATACCACGCGCCCCACGTATGAAACAAACTGGACTGAACGCGACTGCGGCTATGTATCAGGCCATGGCGCAACGGGCCTCCAATCCGTACCAGATCATGCAAAAATTGGTAAGTCATGATTTTTAATTGAATATTTTGACTACTTTGGATTAGAAAGCTACTTTACAATTTAGAGAAAGAATTTAAAATTTAAATAAATTAAATTATGCATTTAAAAAATGTTCTGTGATATTCCCAAGTTTGTTTTTTCTTTTATAAATATTTTGCACAGTTCTTGTCAAAAGTAAACGGTTATGGTAAAAAATAGAAATAAATACCAACAGTCTGGAAGTATTCATCTGTTCAACAGTCTTTATGTATTTTTTTACACTTATCGTTAGGATTGAACGATTTTATAATATATAAATTNCTGGGATGAATTTACTTTTAAGTTACAATAATTATAAAATGCTTTTTTGATACTTATTTAATTCAGCAGGTGCATCAACAGCCTGGTCTTCAGATGGTACAAAGAGGTCGAGGACGGCCTTCCTTGGGAACAGTCAAAACACCTCCAAATCTGAAAAACACAGGCGGAATGGTTTACAAGCAGATGTCTGGTGGATCAGTGTTTGTGCCAACAAGTTATCAACTTTCTGGAAACCAGGTGTTTCAGGTATTTTTCTTAAATTTTTCTTTATACTGTAGTCAATAACATCTTCACTATTACTTCCTCTTACTTGTTTATTTAGCACTTTGAAAAACACACACTACCGGTTATATTTCAAACTAACAAATTTTTTGGATAACAAAAAATTAAATATCTCTGGACTATTAATTGCATTAAAGAATACAAGTATTAAATTTTGTTTTTAATCTTTTTTCATATAAGTAATTTTGATAAAAATCAAATTATATTTGAAAGTATGTTTGCACTTACAAACTAGTATTTTGAGTTTGTAGTGATTGGCCAAACTTGTATACTACCCCGGAGGATAGCGACGTCGCAATTGATAAAACGTTTAATAAAAAATGATCCGATTTTTTAATAAAGAAAGGAAAATTACTTAATAAAAAAAAATAATCAAAGCTTAAAGCATATTTCAGTATTTTATTATCAAATTAAAATGTTTTAGGTAGATTTTATTGTCATATGGAGCGGTCAATTTATTTTCCATTGATTTGTATATTTTTTCTTATCATGGTAATTAACGGCTGATGTTTGTGTACGTTGTGTAGGTGGTGGGCGGACAAGAGATGGGCGCCCGTCTTGCCACCGTTGGCTCCACGGCGTTCGTGCCCAATCTATCCACCGCCCCCCCAACTTCCGTAACCATTCAGGTACGCCGTCGCAAACATAAAAAGATACTGCTCAAATATTTTACGCTTTAAATAGTATGAATGTGTTTATTTGTTCTAAGATGTGTTGGTTTTTTAAGCCTATCCACCTCCTAAAACGTCAAAAAATGTGTCTCATGAAATAAAAAAAAGATCATACAGGGACATATGTAAAAATAAATTTAAATATATTTAAAATACGAAAATAATTTTTTATGTGCACTTGAGTTGATTAAAAAAATCCCTTGAATGCTTTGCTCGTCAGGCATGGCGTCTTATTTCTTATTGTAATGCCTCATTATTATTTACTATTTTTTTATATAAACTGACTGCGTATACGCCCTAATCCTGTTTTTACACAATAGAAATTTTTCTGAATCTTTATTGGATCTTTATCTACCTTTGGGAAATAGAAGAATGATTCCGGACTGTTAAAAAATATACACTAATCATACGAAAGTTAGTGTTATTTTTTTTTAATGTTAATGATGTTATAGTTCATTGAATTTTATTTTAATCTATCGTACTAAATTGAAATCGTGTAAGTAGATGATCGGCTGTGGGTGAATACTAATTTATTGCTTAATCTTAATTCATTTGTAATAATATTTGTTGTGGAATAAGAAAATAAAATAAGAAAGTAGTAGTAGTAGTAGTACTAGTGTAGTATTTATTAGTTGTGTCTAGTCAATAAAGCATGATATAAACTTTTGTGCTTCAGTGGGCAACATAAATAAGTATATATACCAAAGTTGGCAGAATAGCGACAAAATCCCTTTACTTTTTTAACTGTATGGCATAAAAAATTTTACGTATACTATTTGAAGGGAAACAAAATATAAAATACAGTTCCATGTATTAATTATTTATTCTATTTCCATGTTTCTGATTAACTTATATTATTTTCAGAATATCAAGTAATGGTCATGTTTATGGAGGGCAATTGATGTTTAATTTCATTAACAACTTTTTGTTATGTAGAGTTCATATTGTGTATTTCCGGCCTTTTTTAGCCTCGTTCTAATCAATCCATAGACCAAAAGAAAGCAAATAATACACATTTGTTAAAAAATTGTTTATTTCCTTACAGCAACAGGCACAACAGAGCCAATCTACGGTCAAATCGAAACCGGTGCAGCAGCCAAGCATTTCGATTACGCCACTTCCTCGAGGCAGCGCCTCATCGAACTCGACGTCGTCCACGATGCTAAAACCAGGCGATTCTAGTTCGAAAAATTCGTTTGTAATCTGCGAGATATGCGACGGTTACATTAAGGACTTGGAGCAGTTACGTAACCACATGCAATGGATACACAAGGTTAAGATTCATCCAAAAATGATCTATAATCGACCACCACTCAATTGTCAGAAGTGTCAGTTCCGATTCTTCACCGATCAAGGACTCGAGAGGCATCTTTTAGGATCTCATGGACTTGTCACTTCCAGCATGCAAGAGGCGGCTAATAAGAGCAAGGATGCAGGACGGTGTCCCGTTTGCGGAAGGGTACGTTCCAACAAAACATTTGTTTTTTGTAAGTCAGAATTACGAAACTTTCAGAATTTTAGCATGTTTTCTAAAAGTAATTATTACCTTTAAGTCCTTAATTCTTTAATTACTAATAATAATAATAATTTAAATTGTTAAAGATAATTATTGCTTATGTAGAAAAATTATTATTTCTATAAGTTTAGTTAGACTTCCATTAAATGAGATAAGCCAAAAACATTTATATTTACAATAATTTTTCTTTTTAATTTCTACTTAGGTGTACCAATGGAAATTGTTGAACCATGTGGCACGTGACCACAACATGACCCTGAAACCGGCCCATTTGTCTTACAAGTGCACCGTGTGTACGGCTACCTTTGGCATGTACAAGCAATTCGAAAACCACGTGTATTCAGCTCATAGTGTTGTGGCGAAACGCGTCATGGATAAAAAGGGCTCAAGTTCAAACAATTTGGGAAGTAGTGGATCGTCATCGTCGTCGTCTAAGAACGACTCTACCCTCCTTAAACCCCTTAAAATAAATGACGAAATAACAATCATACCTCAGCCAGCCAAGCTAGGAAAAGACATGGGTGGTTTCAGTTCAAGAATTGACACTGGAATCAATAAAAGTAGTAAGTGAAAATTGCTTTGAAATAGTTTATTTTAATTCAAGTACATATTGACTGATGCTTCAGTTTAAACAAAATAAAATTTAAAGGTCTAGGATGGGGTCCATGGCACTTCCCATTGCCGCTTTTGTGGTGTTTAGTCGTTTTTAATCCATTAAAACACTTCCGAAAAACTTCAAAAATACTAACAAATCATCGGTTTTATCCTAAAAGAATACTTGTTTATAAACTGAAGAAACTTTAGCGGTTTTCTTTTTTCATTCAATTTTATGCTTGAAACATCCTGGTACGATCCTATATTTTTTCAAAATTTATCATTTCAAATAAATTTATTGCTTTTATTTTTAACATGACTGTTTTTATAACTTTTTATTCTATTCGTATACATTTTTTTTTTATTTATTTTAGATTTGAGTGAGTCGAGTTTATCATTGCTGTCCCGCGCAGAACGTTTGGTACGTCAAAAGACCGCTTCCCATTCTCGGACAGGGGATTAAGTTCGTATACCCTTAAGCAACAATAGACGGACACCTTAATCATGAAAAAAAATCGATTAGTAGCTGTCTATTCACTAATACAAATCAGCAGTTTGTTAATAACGAGAATTGCGGGGCGAAATAGATCGTCCAACATAATTTAAAAAAAATGAAACGTCATGAAATTTAAAGTCATATAACCCCTTCCTACTAAAGAGGTTGAAACGTAAACTGTGACAGTTAATAGTGAAATGGGGGAAGTGTTGTGTTTCATTTTTTCTCCTTTCTTCCTTTTAATATGCGGATTTATGTACGTTAATAGTTTTTTTTATTTTTCATTTTCTCTTTTCGTTCGACGGAACGAAATAACGCGACTGTGACGCTGTTTAACTAATTAGTTAATTACGAAAAGGCGAGGTGTGTGGGTGTGTGTTTGGGGGACGTTCCTTCGCGCCCCCTTTCTTATCTCCCGTTTGTTTTTCTTCGGTTAACGCGCAGACGATCGCAAGAAAGTGCCGCTGCAAGTGAGTGCAAATTTGAAAATAGTTTTATTATGGGTGCGGCCGCACTATTTTTAAAACATTAACTGATATGTGCATATTAAGTTTAAACGATTCCCAAAAAGAAGGTTCTCGATCGACGAAACGTTGGCTTACGTGAAACAAGGAGAACAATTAGTAAGTTTGTTATATATATATATATACTATACATATTTAATTCTTTTTATTTAAAGTAGTAAAATAAATAATGGAGAAAATTTACTGTGAAAGAAATACTGTACTTTTCTTATTAATTAAAAAAAACGAAGAAAAGAAATATAATGTAACTTGAAAAGAATCGGTGCTACAGTATTTTATTATTTCAAATGCAGTTTACCTTTTTATATTTAATTAAGATAAAAAGAGCGTACACACTAATCTTCAGAAATATTTTAAAATGATAGGCGCCTGTTCGAATATATACATATATTTGGCGAAATATAATGTCATTGTCATTACAAATTGTAATTCACTCTTGCGTTCTGTGAAGTTTAAATCGGACTTTAAAAATACCCCAAATTTCTGACATGAATATGTGGTATTGTAATTAAATTATTTTAAGTTCTTATTTCTATTAAAAGATTGCATCTTTTACACAAATTTGTATGGAACGTATCTACCGTGTAAAAACAGAATTAATTGATTGTGTAATTATTAGATATACATATAGCGTCATTAAAAAATTAATTTCCTTTTTGCATCTAAAACAGTAAATAAGTTTTTAAAATCTGCTACTTATTATCTAAAAGGCTGCATACCGATTTTATTCTTTCTAAGAAAAATTGTAAATGCCTAGATTTTACTTGTTGAAGAAATTAACATTTACCGTTAGATAATGCTTTTACATATTAGTAAATAGTTTGGTAAATATGTAGTTAGTTTGATTTGGTACTTGTTTCACGAAATTCCATGATTTTCGTGATGCTTACGCTATAAAATATTTGCGCCTAACTGAAGAAAGACAACTATTGAACATAATAATAATATAAGATATAAAAGTAAATTATTTATGTAGAAAAAGACGATTATTATTATTATTATCAAGTATTTTTAGTAATAGTTTGAGCAAACGAAACTGATGTAATGAGTAACGTTTATAAAAAAAATATAAGGAGGTACTATCTTTTGTAATGTATTGTGATTTGAATTTATCCGAAGAAGTTTCAGGGTAGCTTATATTCTTTTAAGTAATTTTTCTTGTTCTTCCCTCTTTTTTTCTCATTTATCCACTTTAACCGTCATTCCGCCTTTTCCCCTTTTGCGTAATTTATACAGTTGGTTTTTGATGTATCATTTGTATTTATTAGTTTTGTATCCGTCTTACGATGCGAGTGGTGAAAAAGCTCTTTTTCACCCTTGTTTCGGAATAGGATGCTGCAATAACGAAATGGGGTTGCCGAAAATTTTTGTAAATGATGATAATTACATGGCTCCTTCCGATCGTCGCAGTCTTTTAAGTGTATATATTTTTTATTAAAACCAATTTTTGTCAACTAAATGAAAATAAACGTTTCTTTTCTCACACCTGATTTTCTTTATACATATATATTTATGAAGAGAATCTGCCCCTCAGTTTTTGTTCTACTGATTGTTGGCTTATTTCTGTTGAAATGTTGAAAGCAGGAATTGATATGTATAGATATTCTTTTTATAGCCATCAGGTCAGTAATGACTATGTCACTCTCCTATCCACTAGTTACTACATTTAAATTATAGATACCTCTAATAAAACTGTATTCAAGAGTTTTGATTGGTTTTACAGAACTAAACACGTTTAAATGTACCTACCTACAGGTTTCCATTATGCAATGTTCACACTATCGATTGTACTGCTTTTTTATTTATTAATTCTGAAATTACATTTATACAAGTAAACTTCTTTTTACGCGATAGATATGTTCCTAAAAACATAATTTCTATAAGAAAAATCTTAGAATGTTATGTTTTTCTTTAGACTTCAAATTGGTCGCATCAGAGTGAATGCAAGTTTTTTGAAAAGTAGTTTAGTTAATAACAAATTATAAATTATTTATTATTACTATTAGGATTACCTCAAGTGCGAAATAATGTTTTCAAGAAAAACGTTTCTGGCAAGCAATGGGTTAATTCTACACAACCATCATGTTTACCATTAAAGGTAAGAGTTTTTTTAATTAGAATTCTAAAATCTTAAAATGTACATTTATTTAGCACTGCACTGTTATTATCTCAAAGGCTATTTACATCCTGTGTTAGCGCCTCTGCGGCAAATATACAATTTAATTTAATTATATCTGAAGGCAAAATTATCATACTTAATGGAGTATTTTGTTACAATAATGTCTAAATGCGCAACTTTGATTTATTTTTTTTCTTCAAGTCTGCAGATAGGGAGGCACCTACAATATGTACGTAAAATAACAAAAACATTTTGTATTAATTAATAAAATTGACGTCAAAACTATATACATATTTGAATGCACCATTAAATATTGTAAATTTAACCCAAACGTTACTCAACTTTCGAAGGTTTTTTTAATTAGCAATAATCCGTAAAGTGACGACTTTAAAAGATTTTAATTTGAGCTCCGTGATAACAGTTTTATATATATATAGCGTTTCCCCCCCACAAATTTGATATTGTCCATTTGTTTTAACCAATCGTCAATTTAATAGTATATAAAATAATTGAAAAATATGACATAGCAAGTGCTTAATGTGATGAAAACGGTAAATATTTTTGACTGACCAAGCGTCACCTAATGAAATTATTCAATTCCAATACCAAGTAACTATAAAAGTGGCGGAAAGTGAAGGTTTTAATGCAGTACGGTGCCGATCTATAATAGAGATAGTTTGCGAAAATGGGTCGCGTAAGTACACTAACAATAAAATAGAAAATTTATATACAAATTCTGTACTCCAAAAATTTTAATTAAAAAACTGAATTTTTTAGGTCGAAATGTATTTTTTGTGGTGCACATCTGTAAGTTTTATTTTTATGACAACGGGAATTCCCGTAAATGGCACTGAAAAGAATTTCGCCGATTCCACCGAAGAAAATTCCTTGAATGATACAAACAACAGTACAGGAGATCTGTAAGTTTATTTATTTATAATTTCCTTAGAATATTGAACATTATTGGTCTACTAGTGATAATAATTTACTATTGACTAAGTAACCCTATGTGGTTATTCCATATTTGAATTCGCTGTGCAGTCTATAGTTTGAAAAACTGTTCAAAAAATTTTTTGAATTTTTGTTAACTACAGTTAATACATTGATAGGTACAAAAAAGCATTAATTTTTTCCTCATTCTATCATTTTTTAACTTAAGTAAATTTATTCTCGAGTGCAAAAAATTAAAAACAAAAAATAAGCAAAGTTAACTTTTTCCCAAATAACATAAGTTCGTTTTTATTATATTTATTACAGAGTTTTAATAAATTACGTACTTTTATGCAAAAAAGTGATCAATGTAATTATATTAGTAGTAGTATAAAAAACACCCAAGTTGCAGTCTACGTTCACTGCTAATTAAGTGTGAAGATATTGCAAAGAATATAACCTTTACTAAGGAAGCATTTTTAATATTTTTATGAAAGTTTTGTAATGCGAAATAATGCATTTCATATTTCTATAATATTCTAGGGTTCTTATATTTCTTGCAATTATAAATAAAGTTACTCAATCGGTTCTATAAAATTGATATATTTGGTTTTCATTTTNATATATAGTTTATTAAAGTAATGTCCAACAAGTTCCTAAAATTGCTTTCATGTTTCAGTAACTTCATAATTTAACTAGTTATTTTGAATAGATAAATTATTTTTACCTTTTTCGTTTTTCAGATGTTAAAATGTTTAACAAATTTAATAATAGCAGATTCTATTCTTTATCACAAAAAGATAAAATTATGAAAGTAGATTACTTTTTTAAAACCGTCTATGCTTATGTAATACACTATATTGTGGAATGATTTTTTGAATTCTTTATGATAATTGTTTGTGAAACTATTGCTGATACTGAAGAATGTACATTATTACATGTTATAAAATAAAAATAGTGCAACTAACTTGAAGCATAGGTAAAGTGCTTCTGTTCATGTCCATGATGTGGTTTACAAAGGAAATTGGGCAGTTATGAATCAAAAAAATGATTTAAAAATTATATTGAATGTATCTCTACTTCTATTGCGAATTCCTCAACAACTCATTTCTACTAATTCCTTTCGCTAAAAGGTTTAAATTATTTCATATTTAACCATTGACAAACCAACTTAAATATTTAAGGCTTTTAAATGAGCAGAAATAAGTTGCTGGGGAAGCTGCAGTAAAACTGGCGAAACGTTCAACATAATTTTAAAATCTTTTTTTTGATTTACAACAGTTCAACTTTTTATGATCAACTTTGAAATTAACTGTTAAGAAAAGGTGTTGCAATTATGCGATTCAATATATAGTTATAGTTATAACATTATTTCGTTTGGAGTTCAATATTAATAAATGTTTTTTTTTCAGATTAATTATCAGTAGTTACGTTTATGAAGTTGGAATTTTAACTAATGAGAATACAACTAATTCAAATAACACATCTGACGAGTAAGTAAAAAAATTTGACATGTTCTGTATATGACCCCTTTGAAAGGTAAATTAAAAGTTATTTATATTTAGCAATACCTACATTAATAGATGTGTCACTAGGTTTTCTAAAATCGCCAATATTTTCAGACAAGGCGAAGTAACTGTATCCCTTTTAAGTTCGCTTCCAAATGGTACACTTCTGAGTTTCTCAAACATCTCTTCACCCCAGCAGGCCAACATTACTGGTCATTTCTCATCGGCAATGTTTCCATTACCTCCACTTAGCGCCTTTATAATTGCAACTTTATCAGACAAAGATAACAGTACAAATGATACACTACCATCTATACTAGTAGATGCGTTAGAAGATTTTAGTTCCACAGATCCTAAAAAGACAAAGGAAGCATTAGCAAATCTACCTTCCGTGTTAGGACTGCAACAACTAGGTGATATAATTGATGATAACAGCACTGACAGCAAAGACCAACAAAATCAAGATGATGTAAAAAAGGAAAAAGAAAGAAGCGGCAGTATTACAGAGAATACAAAGGAAGTTGCAGAAAATGATAAAAGTGGAGACGGGGGTGCTTAATATTAAATGGGTAAAACTAATAGTGTACCTGTAAAATATTTTTCTTCGGAAGCACTGGTAAAACGTTTTAGGCTGTGTTAAAATTAGCAAAAGAATTAATTTACTTAAAAACTGCTCACTGATTTATACCTCCCTAAATAAAAAAATTAATAAAANACTTTTATTTTTTGAAATTTAAAATAATACATTTGTAGTGTTTTAGACGATAACTGGTGTTTCTTAATTTGTATACATACATACATACACCCGACAGAACATACAGTAAAATCGCAATGTAATGTAACCAGCATATCAATTATGCTAGACCGCCTCATAACATGAACAAGTTAAACTTTCGGTTATAGAAACGAATGTCGGTTAGCTGTTGTGCCATAGCTGTGCAAATAATTAAACAGAAAGCAAAATTAATTCATACACAAAAATAAGTGAAAATGACGAACAATTAACGGTCAGTTAGGGATGGCATTTTAAAAAACGATTTGGAATTCACTTTTTAAAAATTTTAGTGGAAAAATTGCTTTTTACCAAAACTGTCTTTTAATGTGTATGTTTAATTCTTCCTATTTATATGTATGTTGTCTGAATTTTGCGCATGTCTCGGGTTCAACTATTGATTGCAAAGAAAGGTAATATATCATTATTCTTTTCCCGTAAAAGTTATTATACTACGAAATAAGAAATTTGAAAAAGTACATCACAACTGCATATTTTTTTAACAAAACCTGCTCTTTGAATAAGCATGGATGGTAAAAGTGAAACTACAAATGCTGATGACGATAATCAGCCCCTTCAATGCAATATTTGTGGAAAAACATATTGTAGAATAACGTATTTTAATTTACATCTTCAAAAACATTGTGCTGAAAAAGGACATTTTGAGTGTGTAGTATGTGAACGAACTTTTGGAGACGAAGAACAATTTAATAGACATATTGACGACCTCCATAAGGAAAGCCTCCCCTTTAAGTGTCAAATATGTGAAAATCGCTTTAATACAAAAATTTTATTGCAAAAACACTTTAAAATGCATTTGGAATTTCCATGCCAATTTTGTGAAAATCATTATTACACATCAGCGGATTTAAAAATTCACATGAGCAGCCATACTAATGAAAACCCTTCAAAAAATTGTAATTCTGGTTCTAAACAAGAGCTTTTCGTTTGTAAAATGTGCAATAAGAATTTCACAAAAGTGGAATACTTAACTTTACACAACAAGAGAATACATCTCAAAGTAAAACGTTACGAATGTGATACATGTAAAAAACGATTTTTCGAAAAAAGAGAATTTGAAGAACACGTCGATAGGCATCTTAATTATAAAAGATTTCAATGCAGTTTATGTGGAAAATTGTTTAGTAGTTATCAGACATTTCGAGTTCACAGTAAAACCCATGCTACCAATGATACAAACAAACAAAACCAGTGCAAAAAATGTAAGAAAAATTTTATTACACCTTATAGATTGAAAGTTCATACATTGTCTCATGTCACACAAAAATGTTACTCTTGCAAATTGTGTGTAAAGAAGTTTGCTAGCGAAAATTACGCGCGAAAACACTTAAAATTGCACAAAAAAGTTAAATCATTTAAGTGCGAAACGTGTAACAAAAGTTTCTCATATAAATCGAGTATATTACAACATATTTTTAAGCACTTCGGAATAAAACTATTTAAGTGTAATATTTGTAACAAAAAATTTACTACCAAAAAATTTTGCAAAATGCACAACTTGGCGCATTTCGGTAAAAAGCCATTTAGATGTACTTTTTGTCCGAAATCATTCTTGAGTAAAACTGGTTTAAATTACCATAGTTCAGTACATACTAACGGTGAAAAAATTAAATGCATATTATGCGAAAAAGAATTTAAAAGTAAATATCATTTGCGGCGTCATCTACGTAGTCACACAGATGAGAAATTGTATATATGCGCAATTTGTGAGAAAACATTTATGCAGATAAAAAACCTGAAAAGACACATAAAAATTCATACTGAAGAGAAACCTTTTATATGTGAAGTATGTAAGAAAGCGTTTTCAGACATAAGCCATTTAAAAGACCATTTTCGTATGCACGACCATTCAAATAATTTTTACCAATGTCAATTTTGTGAAAAGAAATTCTTAAGTCGTCAAGCCTTAAAGTGCCACAAAATGGATCACACCGGCATTAAAATTCACAACTGCGTCCAGTGCGAAAAAAGTTTTAAAACAATTTCGGCACTAAAAGACCACGAAAGGGTTCATACGGGCGACAAACCTTTTCAGTGTGAAATTTGTCAGAAGCAGTTTGCCTGGAGGAATATTTTACGGTCACATATTAAAACACACACTGGCGAAAAACCATATAAATGCGACATGTGTGAAAAATCATTTTCTAGAAAAACATATTTAAAAACTCATATTCAGAGGTGCCATCAAATAATTAGAGAAAAGCCATTTAAATGTAACATGTGTACAAAAAGTTATACCAAGAAAAAATATGTTGAAGCACATTTCAAAAAACATCATACTAATCTGGAAAACTTAATTTAAAATTTAATGTTCGTAATTAATACTTCAATTTACTTATTTATTCGTTGTAAGATAAAGCAACTTATTGTCATGAAGAATATTAAAATTGAATTACAAATAACATGGTGTTTAATCTTGTACTGTTATATCTACGTATATTTATGTGTAATACAATTCTGTGGCACACAGTTGAAGATGAAAGCATAATATTTGAAAAATGTGTCTCTCTTAGGCTGTAGATGTGCACTCAGGAAGGATTTTGCAAAAATCAACCCCTAAGAGTGAAATGGGGAGCAAACGTGTATGGAAAATTGTATTTCAACCTTAACTTTAGCATAATTTATTATTCTTCAAATCAAATTGGTAATACAATACGTATTTAAGGGGTTTTTAAAGCTACCCGTGAAAAGAGTTTTTCTGGGGTGTTAGCCTGTAGGTTTTCTTAACTACACATTAAAATACAGCGATAATGCTCCTTACTATGTTTAAGAAGCTGATAAAAAAATTGCTAATGATTGAAAACGTAAGGGAATGCGAAATTTAATAAAAAACTTAATTCGTTATTGTTATTATTTTTACCGATTCCATGCGTTATAAAAATAAATGTCGATTGGTTCATAACAAAAGAAAAGAACTCTTACCGTTAATCCATAACATAGACACTACCCTGGCAATGAAAAATATGACAGATGTGTTAAGCTGTCATGTGAGACAATTTAACCTTAACTTTATAACAATTTTAAATTCCGGAATACAAAAATGAATTTTTTACTTAAATACTAACGTATTTTAATTGTTTTATAGAAACATTTTAGTTCTCTGCTCAATTTAGAAATAATATCTAATATCCTGTTGTAATATTAAGTAAGTGTATTTATTTAATTGTGTAATTTTCACCATATCTTTCCTTGCAACATAAACAACGTTAGGATCTGTTAATTATTGTAATTATTAATTTGTATTGTAAGAGGTTTTCTGTTATTTACAGCTGAAAATAATGAAGGAAACAAAACCATGAAATGGAACTGGCATATGCGAATAAAGTACAGTCATCATCAATCAAACATTGATTGAAATGCTGGGTTTTCTGAGCTAAGTGTCTAGTGAACTACGTACGTTTTCTTACTGGCTTCATGGAGTATCCTCAAAATCCATCCGACACAGGAGCAGTAAACAATTCAAATATTATCACAACCGACTAACGAGGGAAAGCAATGCAACACCTCTGAAATATGACAATTTTGTAAAAAGGAAAATTTGTATATCTGCTTTTGCAGTTGACTACCATAAAGTACTTATTTGTCCATTAAAACTTAATTACTAGCAATAACAATGGATCTTTGTTAATAGAAAATAGCAAGTGAGTAATTTGTAATTGCAAAGTTATTGTATGTTAATAGAAAAGAACATCTTTAATTGATTCTTAAC
>NW_020442465.1:2944264-2951334 GCF_000699045.2 Agrilus planipennis
TGAACAGACCTCGTATTCATACCTCAATTAAGAAATTACTAAAAATTTCGAATTTTGTATTAGGAGAGCATAAGTTGATTAAGATCTTTTTTTGACAAATTTTTTGTTGAACAGACCTCGTATTCATACCTCAATTAAGAAATTACTAAAAATTTCGAATTTTGTATTAGGAGAGCATAAGTTGATTCGGGTCTTTTAGGACAAGAAATTTACCAAAAATAGGATTTTTTCAACATCAATACTTATGCTCTCCTGATACAAAATCAACAAAATTAGCCTGATATATGCTAGTTATGATATGAGAGCATTTACTTATTTATATATATTATTAAATAAAAGGCATAATTTAACAATTAAACTTTATTATTGCAAAGGCATTTAACAATTTATAATGATCATAATAAATTATCTACATGCTATCACTAAATAGATAACAATAATTTGTTTGCTTTTAATATGATGTACTGTTGAAATTAAAAATCAAAAGGATCCTTTTCTAAGCTGTATATAGATGACTGTACCTCTTACTTCATCATAGTGGTAAATATTCATGCAAGAATGGACTGGTAATTATTTTATTCCAAAATCACTGTAATGGCTCATTAAATCTCGTAATCTGCAACTAAACAAATTCATTTTCTCTTTGAATAAATGAGTTAATGGATTCATCACTCACCTTTGAAAACTAAAAGCAAGAAGTTGCGTTCCAATATCCATACAATTGCTTATCGTTTTGCATAAGAAAATCTGAAGAGGAAACTATCAATGCTTTGAGGAGGTCCATTAAAACAAGCAAGAATATGTGGACATTTCTCGACGGTCAGCAGACAGAAAACCAAAGCCTTAAAGCTTACATTACTTTGATGGTGGACGAACTGTATGTGATAATGCCTTAAACATTTCCAGTGTCTCCTTGATTTGTCTTCAACTGTAATTATTAAACGTTTTAAATAATAAATAAGTTNCTCTGGTAAAAAATAAATAAAAGGTCGTCTTCTAAAACATCTACTTACTTACTTAATGCCGATGGAAAGATAGCTATCGTCACACACATAATATTCATAACACAGGATCCTACTGAACGTAATTATTAAAATAGTTTAAATTAGGATATAAATACGAATTAGTCATTAAATATTCATGTTGAAATTTTATTTTAATAAACGAACGTAATTTTTGATTAATTCTTGTATCAAATCCTACTGTGATAGCGTGCTTGTCTTTTACGCACCACTGATATACCAGTTTCATGAAGTCCGTTACAGATTTCAAATATTTTTCTGTTAGCAATTGGATTTGGAGGATTTAATTTAATCAAAAAAAGTATGACGAACTTATTTTTTTTTTGTTAGCTTATTCAGCAAAATTGTTTAGTACTCTACTTAATAATCATCACCAATACATACATCGAATATCACAAAAAAGAAAACCTAAAACGGTCGATTCAACAAACATGTTTTGACTTCCAGTGCATTATTACTCAATTGTGTCAAGGGTAGTTTATCAATACTTTATTGTTACCGTGGATCGACTGGAATCTGACTAAATAAAGCAATATTGTCCTGCAATATTTTTCATTCTAGAGACGGTATCTACACATGTGCGCGATTAATTTAATACACATCTCTCTGAGTTAAATATTGCTTTACCTGTTACTTAAGTATCTATCTAAATGCTAACAACCTGTTAGGGTTTAAGGGATCTATAGCCTGGCAGGACAGACCATTGAAAGCATTTTATTTTAAATAATGGATTGTTTTAAAGTGTCCTCAGACTTGCTTAGTTTTTGTTCCTCCGGTTGAGCTTTTGATTAGAATTTAATATAGCATTTATTTTGAAATCATAAATTTACAAAATTTACTTCCCCTTAAAACTTGTCAGATGATTTATTAAAAAGGTACCAACCCATGAGCTCATTAGTCACAGGGCGAAGAGCATTTTAAGCCAATCCTCCTCAATACATAACGTACATATATATGGATAAATCTTAAATGGTTACCAAAAAACTACTAAAATTCTGAAAGTTTCAGTGAAATAATATAAATATTGGTGATGATAAACTAGAAAACTGTGTAAGAGCGTATGTTTGAAGCAAGGTAACGTTTCGAATGAGAAGCGATTGGAAAGAGCAGAAGAACAGAGGGCATAACGGAAGTCAACAGGAGGAAAAAGGAGAGATAGAATAGCTTGTGACACAATGACTATTTTGGGAGACATATTAGCGGTAGAAACAAGAATGGAGCAGTATACCGGGATTAGATCATTGTTCGCAAATCGTTAAAGATGTGGGATATTATAGTTTCAGAAAATGTGAAGATTAGCTCCAAATAGGAAGGGCAGAGGTGCGTGCCCAATCAATTTTTTGACTGACGATGGTGAACTGAATTGACTACAGAAAAAAATATGAGAAATAGATACTTTAAAACGGGAGACCTGAAGCATTCAGAATTTTAATATCTTGATAATAACATATACTAATAATGAGATTGCTCGTAGAGGACGATTCATTTATCCCATTTGTGGGTGCTTTAATGGTCTGTACAGACATTTTCTACGTTACATTTATAGTTTTACTTTTTAATATTTATTATGAATCACATTAATAAAACAGCTGAGAGACGTCGCACATAGGGAATTCGGTATACATTTACGTAGCAGCTGTAAAGATTTTTCATAAATAAAAATAAGAAAAACCCGAAAGGGAAAAATTTAAAAAGTTTTGCAATAAGTCTATAATAATAGTCGATATACAAACGAGAAGAAAATTTTCACCGCTGCCACACAACATAACGACACTGAATGTGAACCTGGTAATTTTATTATATACCTATTAATTATTTAGTCGAAACTTTATGAGTACAGGACGTTCACGGTATAAGGTATAAACGCACAAAAAGCAGAGTTTGAGTTGTTTTAAAATAATACCCTTTTATTTTTAATTGTATTAATACTTCTTTTTAAAGAAGAAATTTAGTTCTCAAATGTGTCCTGTATATTGAAAGGAATTTACTTAATAATTAAAAACGCGTTCCATACGAATAAAAAGACAAATAAACAACAAGCATGCATGTAATTCTATTTAANCACAAAAATAAGTGAAAATGACGAACAATTAACGGTCAGTTAGGGATGGCATTTTAAAAAACGATTTGGAATTCACTTTTTAAAAA
This sequence comes from Agrilus planipennis, assembly GCF_000699045.2. Lineage (NCBI taxonomy): Eukaryota > Metazoa > Arthropoda > Insecta > Coleoptera > Buprestidae > Agrilus > Agrilus planipennis. The sequence continues at coordinate 2,947,435 of NW_020442465.1, forward strand.
TTTTAGTGGAAAAATTGCTTTTTACCAAAACTGTCTTTTAATGTGTATGTTTAATTCTTCCTATTTATATGTATGTTGTCTGAATTTTGCGCATGTCTCGGGTTCAACTATTGATTGCAAAGAAAGGTAATATATCATTATTCTTTTCCCGTAAAAGTTATTATACTACGAAATAAGAAATTTGAAAAAGTACATCACAACTGCATATTTTTTTAACAAAACCTGCTCTTTGAATAAGCATGGATGGTAAAAGTGAAACTACAAATGCTGATGACGATAATCAGCCCCTTCAATGCAATATTTGTGGAAAAACATATTGTAGAATAACGTATTTTAATTTACATCTTCAAAAACATTGTGCTGAAAAAGGACATTTTGAGTGTGTAGTATGTGAACGAACTTTTGGAGACGAAGAACAATTTAATAGACATATTGACGACCTCCATAAGGAAAGCCTCCCCTTTAAGTGTCAAATATGTGAAAATCGCTTTAATACAAAAATTTTATTGCAAAAACACTTTAAAATGCATTTGGAATTTCCATGCCAATTTTGTGAAAATCATTATTACACATCAGCGGATTTAAAAATTCACATGAGCAGCCATACTAATGAAAACCCTTCAAAAAATTGTAATTCTGGTTCTAAACAAGAGCTTTTCGTTTGTAAAATGTGCAATAAGAATTTCACAAAAGTGGAATACTTAACTTTACACAACAAGAGAATACATCTCAAAGTAAAACGTTACGAATGTGATACATGTAAAAAACGATTTTTCGAAAAAAGAGAATTTGAAGAACACGTCGATAGGCATCTTAATTATAAAAGATTTCAATGCAGTTTATGTGGAAAATTGTTTAGTAGTTATCAGACATTTCGAGTTCACAGTAAAACCCATGCTACCAATGATACAAACAAACAAAACCAGTGCAAAAAATGTAAGAAAAATTTTATTACACCTTATAGATTGAAAGTTCATACATTGTCTCATGTCACACAAAAATGTTACTCTTGCAAATTGTGTGTAAAGAAGTTTGCTAGCGAAAATTACGCGCGAAAACACTTAAAATTGCACAAAAAAGTTAAATCATTTAAGTGCGAAACGTGTAACAAAAGTTTCTCATATAAATCGAGTATATTACAACATATTTTTAAGCACTTCGGAATAAAACTATTTAAGTGTAATATTTGTAACAAAAAATTTACTACCAAAAAATTTTGCAAAATGCACAACTTGGCGCATTTCGGTAAAAAGCCATTTAGATGTACTTTTTGTCCGAAATCATTCTTGAGTAAAACTGGTTTAAATTACCATAGTTCAGTACATACTAACGGTGAAAAAATTAAATGCATATTATGCGAAAAAGAATTTAAAAGTAAATATCATTTGCGGCGTCATCTACGTAGTCACACAGATGAGAAATTGTATATATGCGCAATTTGTGAGAAAACATTTATGCAGATAAAAAACCTGAAAAGACACATAAAAATTCATACTGAAGAGAAACCTTTTATATGTGAAGTATGTAAGAAAGCGTTTTCAGACATAAGCCATTTAAAAGACCATTTTCGTATGCACGACCATTCAAATAATTTTTACCAATGTCAATTTTGTGAAAAGAAATTCTTAAGTCGTCAAGCCTTAAAGTGCCACAAAATGGATCACACCGGCATTAAAATTCACAACTGCGTCCAGTGCGAAAAAAGTTTTAAAACAATTTCGGCACTAAAAGACCACGAAAGGGTTCATACGGGCGACAAACCTTTTCAGTGTGAAATTTGTCAGAAGCAGTTTGCCTGGAGGAATATTTTACGGTCACATATTAAAACACACACTGGCGAAAAACCATATAAATGCGACATGTGTGAAAAATCATTTTCTAGAAAAACATATTTAAAAACTCATATTCAGAGGTGCCATCAAATAATTAGAGAAAAGCCATTTAAATGTAACATGTGTACAAAAAGTTATACCAAGAAAAAATATGTTGAAGCACATTTCAAAAAACATCATACTAATCTGGAAAACTTAATTTAAAATTTAATGTTCGTAATTAATACTTCAATTTACTTATTTATTCGTTGTAAGATAAAGCAACTTATTGTCATGAAGAATATTAAAATTGAATTACAAATAACATGGTGTTTAATCTTGTACTGTTATATCTACGTATATTTATGTGTAATACAATTCTGTGGCACACAGTTGAAGATGAAAGCATAATATTTGAAAAATGTGTCTCTCTTAGGCTGTAGATGTGCACTCAGGAAGGATTTTGCAAAAATCAACCCCTAAGAGTGAAATGGGGAGCAAACGTGTATGGAAAATTGTATTTCAACCTTAACTTTAGCATAATTTATTATTCTTCAAATCAAATTGGTAATACAATACGTATTTAAGGGGTTTTTAAAGCTACCCGTGAAAAGAGTTTTTCTGGGGTGTTAGCCTGTAGGTTTTCTTAACTACACATTAAAATACAGCGATAATGCTCCTTACTATGTTTAAGAAGCTGATAAAAAAATTGCTAATGATTGAAAACGTAAGGGAATGCGAAATTTAATAAAAAACTTAATTCGTTATTGTTATTATTTTTACCGATTCCATGCGTTATAAAAATAAATGTCGATTGGTTCATAACAAAAGAAAAGAACTCTTACCGTTAATCCATAACATAGACACTACCCTGGCAATGAAAAATATGACAGATGTGTTAAGCTGTCATGTGAGACAATTTAACCTTAACTTTATAACAATTTTAAATTCCGGAATACAAAAATGAATTTTTTACTTAAATACTAACGTATTTTAATTGTTTTATAGAAACATTTTAGTTCTCTGCTCAATTTAGAAATAATATCTAATATCCTGTTGTAATATTAAGTAAGTGTATTTATTTAATTGTGTAATTTTCACCATATCTTTCCTTGCAACATAAACAACGTTAGGATCTGTTAATTATTGTAATTATTAATTTGTATTGTAAGAGGTTTTCTGTTATTTACAGCTGAAAATAATGAAGGAAACAAAACCATGAAATGGAACTGGCATATGCGAATAAAGTACAGTCATCATCAATCAAACATTGATTGAAATGCTGGGTTTTCTGAGCTAAGTGTCTAGTGAACTACGTACGTTTTCTTACTGGCTTCATGGAGTATCCTCAAAATCCATCCGACACAGGAGCAGTAAACAATTCAAATATTATCACAACCGACTAACGAGGGAAAGCAATGCAACACCTCTGAAATATGACAATTTTGTAAAAAGGAAAATTTGTATATCTGCTTTTGCAGTTGACTACCATAAAGTACTTATTTGTCCATTAAAACTTAATTACTAGCAATAACAATGGATCTTTGTTAATAGAAAATAGCAAGTGAGTAATTTGTAATTGCAAAGTTATTGTATGTTAATAGAAAAGAACATCTTTAATTGATTCTTAACACTATTTCTACTACTAAATTTGTTAAAAGCATATAAAAAGTTGGGTCAATGTAAGTGTGTACTAATTTTTTAATCCAAATTATTATTCATTTGTTAAAAATAAGCGCAAATTTAATGTAAAGATTTATTCAAGTAGGAGTTTAAGAAAATATAAAAGAAACTCCCAATAATTAATAAAAGTTTTGTAAAGTAATGTAATTTTTAAGAAAGAAGAAGAAAGTAATAAGGTTTATAAATTTTCGATTAATAGCACATTATCTTGATGTAAATACTTATCTTTTTATTGTGATGCTTTTATTTGTAAAAATTTGTTGTAAACAAATAATTGGTAACATTTATGTAAACAACAAGAAATTAATGTATATAGTATAAATATTAAATAAATTTCTTTAGTATAGACAGAATTTGATTCTCTAATTCCTCACCTACTAATCATAATTTATACTTTCCATTATTG
>NW_020442465.1:2955286-2964399 GCF_000699045.2 Agrilus planipennis
TGGTGAACTGAATTGACTACAGAAAAAAATATGAGAAATAGATACTTTAAAACGGGAGACCTGAAGCATTCAGAATTTTAATATCTTGATAATAACATATACTAATAATGAGATTGCTCGTAGAGGACGATTCATTTATCCCATTTGTGGGTGCTTTAATGGTCTGTACAGACATTTTCTACGTTACATTTATAGTTTTACTTTTTAATATTTATTATGAATCACATTAATAAAACAGCTGAGAGACGTCGCACATAGGGAATTCGGTATACATTTACGTAGCAGCTGTAAAGATTTTTCATAAATAAAAATAAGAAAAACCCGAAAGGGAAAAATTTAAAAAGTTTTGCAATAAGTCTATAATAATAGTCGATATACAAACGAGAAGAAAATTTTCACCGCTGCCACACAACATAACGACACTGAATGTGAACCTGGTAATTTTATTATATACCTATTAATTATTTAGTCGAAACTTTATGAGTACAGGACGTTCACGGTATAAGGTATAAACGCACAAAAAGCAGAGTTTGAGTTGTTTTAAAATAATACCCTTTTATTTTTAATTGTATTAATACTTCTTTTTAAAGAAGAAATTTAGTTCTCAAATGTGTCCTGTATATTGAAAGGAATTTACTTAATAATTAAAAACGCGTTCCATACGAATAAAAAGACAAATAAACAACAAGCATGCATGTAATTCTATTTAATTACGAAAAAATTATATATTGCTGAAAGGTAATTTCGTAAGAATAATTCCAGAATGGTTCAAATAATAATGTGCTTTAGTTCTTCAGTCATAATATTTCTTGTTTTTTTTTTCTGATGTAATGTGATGCAAATTATTAAAACAAATTCTTAAAGTTTAGATAGATATTGTAATGTAAAATAAGAACTAAATTTATTTTTAAATTCATATTAAACCAAAAACATGTAAAAACAGAATTGGGTGTATTTTACATTTACTGTAGCACAATTTCTTGTTTTTCTCTATTTTTTTGACAAATGAATTGAATGGTTTAAACTTTTTATCGTAATGGAGAATTGATGGACCATACAATGTTGTTAGAAAATAAGAAGTAAAAAATATATTTGCGCGCTCAAAACGTACTTACGCGAAATAACACAACTCACACTCTGGTAAAAAATAAATAAAAGGTCGTCTTCTAAAACATCTACTTACTTACTTAATGCCGATGGAAAGATAGCTATCGTCACACACATAATATTCATAACACAGGATCCTACTCGAATAAGTGGTAGGTAGTATCATCGTGACAAGTACAACATTCATAATTGTTATTTTCCTTTTTCTTTTTTTTTTTTGGCTTCACTTACGATGATGATTATTATTATTTATTATTATAATTATTATTATAAATAATGAGCTTAGTTTATGAAGATGGAGGAAGAAGAAGAGGAGGATGCATCAGTCGCTGAGAGTTGGTCCTTATTGCATGTCGGACGGTGTGGTCCACACAGTGAATTTCACCGTCAACATACTGAAACAAAACAAATAAAAATGCATTTTCAAAAGTCAATTTTAATGGAATGAAAAGATTATGAAAATTAATCTTATTAAACTTCAATAAAAGTTAATAATATTTACTCTGAATGCAAATAAAAGATAAAAAGAACCATCATTGCAGTCCTCAAAACTATCTGGCACATGGTAGTAGCACACAGAAAGCAGTAAAGGACCCCTATTTATTAGATACTTCAAAATGGATTCTTTTTTTAGTATTCTTTAGAGCTTTCCAATAATTTCGTATGTACGTTTAAGGGGGATTGGACTAGAATGTTTATATTGCTGCAAAATTTATTAGACAAAAGGAAATATAAATTAACAATTTTTCTCGGTTTAATTTGAATTGAAACCAAATATAGTTACATAATATTTTTACCTGAATGTCCAACAGTCAAAACCTCAATGGGCAAGGAGCCTCGGCGCCGGGCCAGCAGCACGTCGGCGTTGTTGTCGGGCTGGCGGAGCAGCATTACACGTGCACAGGACGATTCGGCTCCACTTCCAGCGGATGTTCCGCCGTCTGGTCCATTTCCGCCCAAGCACACAGTCTCGGGCCCGCCCGAGCTGCGTCGGTGCAGCTGATGCTTCTTCGATCTACGACTGGCGCAAGCTTTACCGTTTAAGCTCACGTGACGTGTTAGCATGCAACTGACTCCTGCACCGCTAGAGGCACCACCGCCCCCACCAAATCCGGAAATCAACGACGACGGGTGAGGGAGATCCGTAGGGGCGGATCCGCGTCTTTGGGGTTGATAACGAGGAAATGGTTCCACCGTCGACGTAGATGGACTTGCTATAGTTTCGTTTTTTTCTTTTTGAATTGCTAAATAATAGAAAACAATAAACTAATATAAACAGAATGCGCTTTTACATTTTGTTTGAAAATAATTTCCTATAACTCATGCCATAATCAAATAAAAAATGTAATTAGGCGTTGAACGAATAAATTAATAAATGATTTTATTTAATATTATCTATTGTTTAGTTTGTTTTCGATAAAAGTTGTTACTTACAAAGTCTAACTGCTTCAGTTGGCACCGAACCCCTTCTTAACGTATGTGTATCAGGTAAACGCAAAACCCTGCCAGCAGGGTCGCTTTCGTTTAATGGCACAAAAGGTACAGGTGCCGAACCCCTTCTTAACATATTCTACAAAATAAAAAGAAAATCACAACGATGTTAAATAGTTCTAATTCTCATTTTTAATACATACCGAAGAAGTCAGTCTGGGGTCTAAATTTTCCTTCCCCTGTTTCTGTTCCGTATCAGAAAGCTTTGGCAATTTCGATGCCTTTTCCTTTTCAAATACGTTCTCTTGTTCTCGTTTATAACTGGACGTTGAAGAAGACGTTTTCGAAACCAACGACATAGGAGACGATGAGATGGGAGACAGGGTTAGTTCAGGTACTTGGGAATCGGGACTCTTACCATTATTCGGACTTAGTACGGCTATGGAGGGGATCACGTTGTGTTGCGTAACACAAACAGCAGTGGTGGACGTGGATGATATGTGCTCTCGAGAACTACTTACTGATGAGTCAGATGTACCTAGAAAATACAATAATCATTTCAACATTAATTTTAGAAACGATTAATTCAATTAACGTTAATTCAAAAAATGATTGGATCCCTTAGTTCCTACTGTACCTTCTTGAGCGGATTCTGGGCAGGTGGTCATCTCGACAGTGGCAGACATGTAACGCATGCGCACGTACGGTTGAGGAGGTGGGAAAGTCTGCTGCCTTGTGAGGGCTTTGGTCGGAGGCGCGGAGCCGTGCAACACCGACGATAACTTCGCCGCGGCACCGTTGCTGCTTGTCATGGATGCTATGTTTGGTTCTGGCAAGAGATTCTCCGCACTCAACGGACGTTCTACCTGATCCTCTATAGCAACATCAAAAATAGTCAAATTTACTGATTGTAGTATTAACAATGCCAGCCTTAGCCGGAATATAGCGAGCTGCTTTTAAATTATAATTAAAATGATGCTAGAATAAAATACTTTAAAACTAATGGTACAATTTAAACACAATAAAAAATGTAATGACATAGACCTAACACTGAAATAAAGGTTGCCCTTCTATACGTCAAGTCTTTGTCTTATTGAAAATATATCTTTTTCTCATTTACTTCTACTTATTTAATAGAAATGGCCAAACATGTTTTACAAGAGCGCCATGTTTGATTTCAACATCAATGCCATTTAATAAACCCTCATAATATAGGGGTGCCCTCTTAGTATAAAGTTCTAAAAATTTTATAATCAAAAAGGTTAAGACGGTTACCTGATGAGTGTTGTCTGTCACTGCTGGAAGACAGTAGGGAAGTTTGTGAACCGAAAGCCAGCTCGAGCAGTTCGTCTTCTTCGCGTAAATGTCCAGCACTGGAAGTTCGCGAATCGCCGCTAAAAACTGGACTGACGGTGGACCGTCCCGACGAACTATGTCTGTGATGATGATGATGATTGTTGGGTGCTTGGGGTAAACTTTCGCGACGATAAATGGTGCGGGGTAACTGGAGCTCAACATGAACGGGAACCGAATGACGACGTACCCCGAGTTGCGACTCCAGTGTGGGCACAGCCAGTGATTGTCTTCGATAACCTCTGTTAAAAAATATATTGTAAACAATCATTACTATATTTTAAGCATTAAACAAAAAAGCATTGGAAAAAGTAGAACAGACAGAGAGGTGATAGGATGGTAGGACACCTTTTAAGACATCAAGGGGTAGTTAAAGGCATATTACAAGCAGGCATACTTTGGTCGGTAACTATACCACACTTATAGGAAGCAGGGTAAAGCGCGTTGAAGCAGGTGTAAAGGAGGGCAGAGGAGATTAAATTAGTATTTGTAAATAGCTAGGGATGTGGTATGTTTTACTCTTCTAGTTTTTGGAAAATGTGGGGATTGTTTCAGAATAAGAAGGATGGGACTGATGACATTATTGTGATGATATTATTATTTAATCTTAGTCACAATATGTAGAAGTTTGTCAATAAAAACTATGTTCATTTCAAAATTTTCGTTGCATCATTATCTAACCACTCCTTTTTCAATTTTTTATTTTTTTTTAAATTTCTTCAAAAACATTTAACAAACCCTCACACTTCAATTGTCCTTTACAGTTATGAAAATTCAAAAAGGTGTATGTTGTTCGGCATTATATGCCTTTAGCATAAGTATATGATAATCGATGAATAATATATTGTATATTGCATACGTTTGAGATGCTTGTGATGGTTGAATGAAGTCGGTGACGGAAGGAATGTCGAGAGAGAATTTCTGTTTACTACTGCTACGGGTCGCTATAGAAACATCGAGATCGCCAGGTTCGGTGTCTGACAGCTCGGTCTGAGTTTCTTGAGCCATTTCAGCTTCCTTTTGCGTTTTCCAACGGTTCCAGTTCGCGTCCAAAAGTTCCATCATGTGCGATGAGAGTGTACTTTCAAGAAACCGGTGCCATTCCGAAAAAAGAGGCGCGACAACATGCTCAAAGAAACCTGAAACAGAAATTTTTATTCCATTATTATCAAACAAAATACGTTTTACTTTTTTTTTATTAATTTTCTGAAATTCTGGGACTCTATTGAGTAGGTTTCAGATAGTTTTTTTTCGTTACCTGTTTGAATTTTCGCAACTGTAGTCGACTGCCTATCACACATAAGAGTGACAGGAAGGTTCAATTGACGCTCGTACTCTCCCTGCCTGAAAAATTCATCACAGACTTTTAGGCTCCACTTTTTGGAAATTTCCCACGGTCTGGTAGGATTGGAAATGTCAGCACACTTGAGTGCTATTTGCAGTATGAACAGTCTATTTTCGGCCACCGTCAGGTCTAACGTATCCTCATCTAGATGTTTCTAAAATAATACAATAATAAATGATATCTGTTTACTTAATTACAATTCGAAAGTAATATGTTTACTATGTAACATACATATATATGCCAAATTGGTAACGGGCAATACAACTCAATTTTTAGCATCTTTTAGTTTACGATGTTTACTATCAATGTTAATTATTAATAATTACCGTGAGGTAATTGCCATGCATAATAACTTGACGGCAAATATGTATGTAAGTTTCGCAAATTAATACAAAAAATTGAATTGTCTGCAAAAAGACAATTAAACAAAGTAAAAAATTAGAAACAGTAAATATTTATTTCCTTTACACTTATTAGTATGAACGCAAATATTTGAAAATGTTTAACGCTTTTATGTTTATGATGTTTTTTGGTTTCGAAATTATTTGATTTTATAAAATTTAAAAGCTTCACCTTCAGAAATGTTTGTTGCTACTGATAGATAATTTAGCATATTTATTTTTTGTAAATTACAAATTTGTAAATATTTATTTGCGCCGAATAAAGGTGGAATGTTTAATTTAATTATTACTAGGCCAATTTTTCAAATTTAATGAACAAATTTTGTATACTTAATTTAATTAATAACGTTTTGCTCTAAAATTTCTCACACCTTTAATATTGATTCATTAGAACGTGATGCACACAATAAAATNCAATGAAATTAGAGAAACAATACTAATTTTAAGACATTTGTTTAACTGTTGGCTGAAAATTAAAATATTAATTTCGCTAGTCGCACCTTAGATACTTTGCTATTATTACATAACGGTTTAACATAACCTAGTTGTGAAGGCTCAGAAATAAACTGAGTTAACAGGTAAATATATATCGTTTTTCGGTAATTTTGCTCATATAAATTGTAAAAATTATATCTTCTAGATTAATGAGTGTTGCAAGTATTATAAAAAGGTACTGCATTGTAGTAGCTTTACCTACTTTTGTGGCAGCAACGATTATTGCAGACTTAAATCATACCAAACGTTGGAAAGAAAGCAGCAAGTAACGATTAAAAATGCTTTTGAAACCCATTACACTATTTTGGGTGTCCCTGCCATTTGTTGGATATGGTTTTGGTGCCTACATGGATCGACTGGAAAATGAGAGAATGACTCTTTACAGAGATAAAAGTGCTTTGTATGGAGGTCAACAACGTAAAGACAAATCAGGGAAACTGGTTCCATCTTGGCCATAAAGGAATACCTATACCTGTTATAGTTTATGAAAATGTGTATATAGACTTTTGCTTTTAAATATATTTCTTACCAAAACAGTTGAGTATTAAGTATTAAGTATTTTTCATTAGATAGGAGATGCTTGAAAGTGCTACTTTAAGAATTCTTTTTATTTGTTAGATAACTTCTCACAAAAACTACATAAAGGTTAACAAAAAAATAAAAAACTTTATTAAAAACATGAAATCAGTTTATTCACCATTTCACAAACAATGAGTACTTGTGTAACTCAGGTATTAAGCGTAACAGTGAGGTCTTCCCTCTATTCTGTATACCTCCCTAATGTCATTTGCTAAGCAGTCTTATTGAAAATCTTGGAACCCTGTAGACATCGTTACCTGCTGCTGTCAATTTCTACATTTGAATAAAACTGCTTCTTATGGAAAATTGTTTTTATCACCTTAATATTTGTAGTAAAGATGTATAAAATCAACCAGTATAATTTTTATTTCAATTTTTCTTTCCATGAACAAACTAAAATCGAAAACGTTAACTGCAATTGAGTTTTCATTACAGGGAAAAACACTAAGTTATTTCAAACAGTTTTCCAATTGACTTAGAGTTAGTAGAGCATTTATAGCTTAAAAGAACGAGATAATTACTTGAACTGGTACAGTATAATAAACATTAAACAAAGTCCTAATTATAATGGATATTACTGTAAAGCAGTTTACGGTAATTAAAAATTTCTTATAGTGACAAAAAGTTAAAAAAGTTCAACAAAAGTTTATAAATATAATGTATGATAATCAAATTTCTTTAGTAAAAAATTTTTACAAACTGCTCCACCATAGTTTAATGATTTACATAAGAAATTACTTAACGGTACATAAATTTCAATTTCTCGATGATAGGATTTGATTAAAAGTAAATTTTAAAATCTAAATTAAGAAAAAAGTAAACCACAGAACGTAATTATTAAAATAGTTTAAATTAGGATATAAATACGAATTAGTCATTAAATATTCATGTTGAAATTTTATTTTAATAAACGAACGTAATTTTTGATTAATTCTTGTATCAAATCCTACTGTGATAGCGTGCTTGTCTTTTACGCACCACTGATATACCAGTTTCATGAAGTCCGTTACAGATTTCAAATATTTTTCTGTTAGCAATTGGATTTGGAGGATTTAATTTAATCAAAAAAAGTATGACGAACTTATTTTTTTTTTGTTAGCTTATTCAGCAAAATTGTTTAGTACTCTACTTAATAATCATCACCAATACATACATCGAATATCACAAAAAAGAAAACCTAAAACGGTCGATTCAACAAACATGTTTTGACTTCCAGTGCATTATTACTCAATTGTGTCAAGGGTAGTTTATCAATACTTTATTGTTACCGTGGATCGACTGGAATCTGACTAAATAAAGCAATATTGTCCTGCAATATTTTTCATTCTAGAGACGGTATCTACACATGTGCGCGATTAATTTAATACACATCTCTCTGAGTTAAATATTGCTTTACCTGTTACTTAAGTATCTATCTAAATGCTAACAACCTGTTAGGGTTTAAGGGATCTATAGCCTGGCAGGACAGACCATTGAAAGCATTTTATTTTAAATAATGGATTGTTTTAAAGTGTCCTCAGACTTGCTTAGTTTTTGTTCCTCCGGTTGAGCTTTTGATTAGAATTTAATATAGCATTTATTTTGAAATCATAAATTTACAAAATTTACTTCCCCTTAAAACTTGTCAGATGATTTATTAAAAAGGTACCAACCCATGAGCTCATTAGTCACAGGGCGAAGAGCATTTTAAGCCAATCCTCCTCAATACATAACGTACATATATATGGATAAATCTTAAATGGTTACCAAAAAACTACTAAAATTCTGAAAGTTTCAGTGAAATAATATAAATATTGGTGATGATAAACTAGAAAACTGTGTAAGAGCGTATGTTTGAAGCAAGGTAACGTTTCGAATGAGAAGCGATTGGAAAGAGCAGAAGAACAGAGGGCATAACGGAAGTCAACAGGAGGAAAAAGGAGAGATAGAATAGCTTGTGACACAATGACTATTTTGGGAGACATATTAGCGGTAGAAACAAGAATGGAGCAGTATACCGGGATTAGATCATTGTTCGCAAATCGTTAAAGATGTGGGATATTATAGTTTCAGAAAATGTGAAGATTAGCTCCAAATAGGAAGGGCAGAGGTGCGTGCCCAATCAATTTTTTGACTGACGATGGTGAACTGAATTGACTACAGAAAAAAATATGAGAAATAGATACTTTAAAACGGGAGACCTGAAGCATTCAGAATTTTAATATCTTGATAATAACATATACTAATAATGAGATTGCTCGTAGAGGACGATTCATTTATCCCATTTGTGGGTGCTTTAATGGTCTGTACAGACATTTTCTACGTTACATTTATAGTTTTACTTTTTAATATTTATTATGAATCACATTAATAAAACAGCTGAGAGACGTCGCACATAGGGAATTCGGTATACATTTACGTAG
>NW_020442465.1:2968567-2996549 GCF_000699045.2 Agrilus planipennis
TTTTTATTTTTTTTTAAATTTCTTCAAAAACATTTAACAAACCCTCACACTTCAATTGTCCTTTACAGTTATGAAAATTCAAAAAGGTGTATGTTGTTCGGCATTATATGCCTTTAGCATAAGTATATGATAATCGATGAATAATATATTGTATATTGCATACGTTTGAGATGCTTGTGATGGTTGAATGAAGTCGGTGACGGAAGGAATGTCGAGAGAGAATTTCTGTTTACTACTGCTACGGGTCGCTATAGAAACATCGAGATCGCCAGGTTCGGTGTCTGACAGCTCGGTCTGAGTTTCTTGAGCCATTTCAGCTTCCTTTTGCGTTTTCCAACGGTTCCAGTTCGCGTCCAAAAGTTCCATCATGTGCGATGAGAGTGTACTTTCAAGAAACCGGTGCCATTCCGAAAAAAGAGGCGCGACAACATGCTCAAAGAAACCTGAAACAGAAATTTTTATTCCATTATTATCAAACAAAATACGTTTTACTTTTTTTTTATTAATTTTCTGAAATTCTGGGACTCTATTGAGTAGGTTTCAGATAGTTTTTTTTCGTTACCTGTTTGAATTTTCGCAACTGTAGTCGACTGCCTATCACACATAAGAGTGACAGGAAGGTTCAATTGACGCTCGTACTCTCCCTGCCTGAAAAATTCATCACAGACTTTTAGGCTCCACTTTTTGGAAATTTCCCACGGTCTGGTAGGATTGGAAATGTCAGCACACTTGAGTGCTATTTGCAGTATGAACAGTCTATTTTCGGCCACCGTCAGGTCTAACGTATCCTCATCTAGATGTTTCTAAAATAATACAATAATAAATGATATCTGTTTACTTAATTACAATTCGAAAGTAATATGTTTACTATGTAACATACATATATATGCCAAATTGGTAACGGGCAATACAACTCAATTTTTAGCATCTTTTAGTTTACGATGTTTACTATCAATGTTAATTATTAATAATTACCGTGAGGTAATTGCCATGCATAATAACTTGACGGCAAATATGTATGTAAGTTTCGCAAATTAATACAAAAAATTGAATTGTCTGCAAAAAGACAATTAAACAAAGTAAAAAATTAGAAACAGTAAATATTTATTTCCTTTACACTTATTAGTATGAACGCAAATATTTGAAAATGTTTAACGCTTTTATGTTTATGATGTTTTTTGGTTTCGAAATTATTTGATTTTATAAAATTTAAAAGCTTCACCTTCAGAAATGTTTGTTGCTACTGATAGATAATTTAGCATATTTATTTTTTGTAAATTACAAATTTGTAAATATTTATTTGCGCCGAATAAAGGTGGAATGTTTAATTTAATTATTACTAGGCCAATTTTTCAAATTTAATGAACAAATTTTGTATACTTAATTTAATTAATAACGTTTTGCTCTAAAATTTCTCACACCTTTAATATTGATTCATTAGAACGTGATGCACACAATAAAATATAAGATCATTAAAGGATTATGAAAAACTCTCATTTCTTGTTTTTTGTATTTAGCACAATTTTTAGTACAAAATAAAAATATTTCGACGTTTTTAAGAAAGACGTCAAAGGAAGCCAAACGACTTGTTCAGTAATTTTGGTGAGAAACAGGTACATATTTGGTCAATATCCACAATAGTTTGACGATTAACTATTTAATAATATTTTAAATTCGCATAAATTATGTTGCGATTCTAAAAGTAATTATTTTAAGGCAAAAAGACGTCACCAATTCTTTTATCTCTAAAAATGTTTTAATAATAAATTATTACGTAAACAAAAAAATGTATTCGTAGTTTTACCGTAAATCAAGCGTGTTTTTATGCATTATCTTATAAATACCTTAATTAATAAATTCTTTACAAATAGAAAAAGCAAAAAAAAACTACAATTTACTTTAGTGTTTTATAATTCACTTACGGGTGAATTAGTAGTGAGTAATGCATAAAAAGATACAATATATTAAATAATAAACGTCATTTGTACCATAAGGATTCTTTCCTTTTTTTTCTGGTTCAGAATCGTACTAATTAGCCAATAGCCAACAACATTGAATTTAATGTAGACATTCGATAGTGTGAACCGAATGAAAACAACATTATTCTGTTATCCATTCGTGAGCGAATGTTACAAACTAATACCTAATAAAAGAATATAAACACCTTTGTATTTCTAAGACCATAATTTCTTGTGTAACAGATTTTACCCTATCGTGGTCTCATAGCCATAATCACGATTATGAATTAATGACTTGAATCACTCCCCAACGAAAAAAATTCATGGGGAAAAGCAAAGGTATTCCATCATAACAGTAAGTCACTTACGGCAACTATTAAAGAACGCAGACCCACTCTACTTAATGCTTTAAAAAAGTGTTTTATAAATTACTACAAATAGCGTGGTAAACGCCATCTGTAGTAAACTGTTATCTTTAGTAGAATTTGAAAATGTTTGTTGAGACTGTCACTGTTATTCATTTGAATCTTATTGAACAGTTTTGAATTCCACTGCAGCTAGCAACATACAACAGATGTCGCTTACCACGCTATTTGTAGTAATTCATAAAATGCTGTGTTAATGCACTGGGTGAACTGATGCTTTTTTGAATCAGGTCCCAAGGCCTTCATTGGTTGGTGTTGGAGCGAAATGTTGGAGTCAATCAAGACGGTTTTTGCTGTTACTTTCTAAACGTTTCGCTCCAACTCTAACCAACGACGGCCTTTAGACCCGAAATAGGATACCGTCAATCCACATCACCCCACGGGCTTCCAAAGTGGGTCTGTGTTCTTACGGAACAGTGTACGACGTGCTAATGAAATACAATGGAATCGAAATCGTGATCCGCGTCCGACACAAACTACTAAGAATTCATTTGCTCTATTTGGTTATGTGCCATCACGTAGACCGTAGAGAATTCAAAATAATTTTGATTATAAAATTTGAATTAAAAATAAAAAAAATTACCTTAAATTTCGTTAAAAACTCTTGCTGTCTATTGATGTCTGTAGCCAAAATTAGCTCCCTTATTTGTTCTTCTAGTTCTTCCTTATAAGCTATTAACTGATCCAAGACTCCACTTTCTAATAGACAGCCAATTGCAGATCTCCAATGATGATTTTCCAGCACAGACATATTCTGCAAAAAATTATAAAATTACACAATTATATTTATTTGAAAATACTAAACAAATTACAAATTCGCAACTTTTCATTAAATTTTTAACAATTTAATAATGAAAATCCTAACACTTGTCTCAAAATTTGCAATGAATACAACGCAATATATGCGTACTGTAACTTATTATAAAAGGTAATAATAATTTCTTTGCTAAAATACATCGTACTTTTGGTAAAATTCAAAAATTAGCAAATTTTTAAACGCCTGGATTGTATTATTGATGAAGTTGAATTCGTATGCGTCATTTGTGACATCACTTGTAGGAAAAACCAATGAACACAATTGAAATGTAGATTGCCACACTACTGAACTTTATTAAATTATAGTCTTGTAAACACTTTTACTAAAATAAGTAATGTTTTAACAAATAAATAACTCAAAGCCATTACATTATTCGTAAAGAAAACTTTTTATCTCTAAATCTGATCACATATTTTATAACGTTAAATCAATGTTAGCTTTATTTAATGGTATCGCTCATAACGAGATTATATGTATACAAAAAATTATTTAAGTTAGCAATTACGAAAGCTTAAAAAAGTAATTAAAAAGAAAGATAATTAAATAAACTCATTCATATAATTTTGATTATCTTGACAACTGCTTTACTACGTCCATGATGTGTATGGTATTCATAATTATTGAATAAATATCTAGATAAATATATATCAAATTAATTTATATACATGTGACTTTAAAGGAATGATATGTAATTCTACGTAAGATTTCACGTACATATTTCTGAAGTAAAAAATCACATGATTAATAGTTGGATCGTTTACGCAAATAATTTGAAACAAATATGCATTAATAAAACGTTCAATTGAATATGCATGTGTCTGTTTATGCTTTATTTTTTATGTTAAAAGTAGAAACGGTAAAGTTTTTTGATCGTCTGCTGTTATTTCAAAATTATACATTCTTTTAGCTCATTTACTGTGCCATCATTTTATATTTTAACAGGGAATTAGTAGAGACATGCATTAGTGATAACCTCATAAGTAAAAAAATTAATCCAAACCTCTTATATAGTTTTATCAGTTTTAATTGATAAGTAGGTAGGTAAACAAGAAAAATATTAATCAAATGAACTAAGAAAATAATACACCTAAAACAAACACTTCAATCAACAGTTCACTAATGGTCAAAACGAAAACGAAAATTAAATTATACAATATTAAACATATTCAGCAATGAAAGGAATTAAGATTTCTCGTATTATCTGCTGGGTTCAGATACTGGTAAAATACATCCCAATAGTGCCCAGATACCGGATACAGGATACGGATACTTTTAGTTGCAAAATGAATAATGAATAGCTGTATTCGGATATTTTTTCTGGATAACGGATATGGATCCTGTTTGTATTACAATTTAATATCCATACTACGAGCTGGCTGAAAAAAGACTTCCACTCTATCTTCCGGCATAGTCAGAAAAGATTGTAGGCCAACCAGCCAAACACTTGAAAGTTTCTTTTTTCTTGTCTCCCACTGTGATATTACTATCTGTCAGATAGATTTACAGCAGGAATAATGAACTGTATACGTGAAAAGATACGGATTCTTTATGAACAATCTGGCAAATAAGGATAAGAGATATTTCTCAAAGGATTCGGATACAGCACAAGTAGTATCCGTAAGTCAAAGTATCCGGATACTACAAAACTCTGGTGTAAAATACTTTTCCGGTTCGAAATCTTAATATTTGCAAATGTTGGTTAGTTTATCGATGTTCGCTAACCAAATAGTGGGATATAAATATGTAAAAATATACAAGATATACATTCTTGACCGAACCTTTCTTTACATTCAGATTTAAATATCTATCGGTACCGCCCCATGTCTGGTGAAGGTGGTACAGTTCGCTAATATTAAATAAAATTATAAAATTACAACTTCAGGCAAAAATCGTTCCAAGCAATTTTCTTCCAGGTATGTTAAATTAGGGTTAGGTTACACTAGGTTAGTCTCTTTTTTAGCATTTGATCTTTTATCTTCACTTTTTCAAAGCTAAAAAAAAAAACGCTTTGGTCATGTACCAGTTGAAACACATTCCTAGGTTTGGTAGTTATCCGGCTGGATACCGGATACAAACCGTTTCATCTAGCTGATGAGGACATCTATAAATTACGTCACACGTATAGGGGAGCGAGGTCAATGAAATGTGACAACAGGGAGGTTATAATTTTTGTAACGTTACATGTCAAAATCTAAAATATTAATGCGAAATTTATACGTAAACACAAATCTTAAAATTATTATGAACTCGGTCTATATTTATAAGGTTTATGTCTGTTTAAGTCGTCGGCGAGTGCACGCTTTTATTTTAATTATTCCTAAATATAACATCGAAAAATATGTGACGTCACACCAGGTGGGGGTTCACATATGTGATCACCTTTTACAAGGACGGGGAGGAGGGGTTAAAAATCATAAAATCTGTGTGACATAATATGTGAACGGCCTCTAATGAGAAGGAATAAATGTAAAACTATGCGTGGAGAGGCATTTAATTAAAAATTTCTTCATACGAACGATGTCAAAATGAAGACCAAAATCGATGTGTTGTGATGTCCAAGTCGTCTCAATATTTACAACATAAATACAATTATCTTATCAGTTTGTACATGTAAATAATGTTGTGTCTATATTTAATTTCAAAGTGCAGACTTATTTCTATCGGATACGCATTTCTTTTTTCCGATCCAATATTTTAGCAGTTATCTAAGGTTTTTTTTTTCATCAGAACGATCGACGTCTGGTAGTTTTGATCAATAATTGACCAATAACTTGTTTTAAACATGTTTGATGTTTAAAGGCTGATTCACACATGTAGTCCGTATTCATACCGTGCTTCTTCGTTACACATCAAACATACATATATGTTTCAATCTGGTAGAATTTGGTGAACAGTTTTAATGTGGCAATCATTACGTTCGACTGTAGTGGTTATGATGGTATCTGTGTCCGTATCTACTTACCCATAATATTTTTGTTATTTTTTATTATTGATGGTTTTATATGTCTAATAACAATTTGCTTATTGATTAAATATTACTGATCATCTATAAACTGCCACCAGCAATTATTATGAGAGAGTATAGTACACGCATACAATAGGCAGGCCATATTTTTTGTATAAATAAAACATTTACTATCAAGTAAAAGGTAGAAGTAAAACCTTTTGCTACAATTCGTACTTATAACCTATAACTTGCAAGGAAATGCTTCGGATTAATAAAGTAAAAGGCACAAATTAGCCCCTATCGATTTCAACAAACTAGTTGAAAATAAAATGCATTGTGCAATCAACGTGTGCGTTGAAAGTTAGCAAATTTAAATTGGTTCGTACAATAACGCAAAAATATTATTATTTTCTGTACAGGTGACACGCCTGCTCCACGTGTTTCGGGATACGCGCCAACATTCTCCTTCTTCAAATTTAAATAACGTTTTAAAATCTGATTCTTGTGGTGTACATCTTGGTTTGTAGTATTTTCTTGTACGTAAATGCACCATATCAACCATAACAAGTACAACATTGGGACCACACAACTAAAGATTACTTATACAAGTCCTTTTAGACAGATTTTAAAACAAAAACAGTCCTACAAATACATAAATTTTTTCGTTAGAAGCTGTGATGCCAGGGCTGCTACTGAAAAGTTGAAACGAGCGAGAAAAGTTGTTGTGAACCTAGATTCCTTTTTTTAGAAGCAAATCCTTTACTTTTCGACCAGAAGCTTCTTTTTATAAATACAAATTATGTTAAGCCTTTTACTTTAAAGCAAACCCTCCAAGCAAAATCTTTTCCTTTGCTTCTTTTATTTTATTTTGGAAGCAAAATGTAAGGCTTCTTTTTATAAATACCATATAATTGTTAATATTATTATTGCGTCGTGACCCGAGACAAAGAAAAAAAAACTTACGTCATACAGAACAGCCAAATGATTTTGAGTTTGTATAAGGAAATTTTGGTTGACTCCAGGATGGTCCAAGTCGTGAGCCACCGCTCCAATAAGAGCTGCCATTATTTCAATAGGTTGCAGATGTTCTTTGATCTGTAACAAGTCAAAACGTTTGTAACGACAAAATTGCTACTTTATGCTTTTTAGAGTGACTTTTTCGTTATCATTTGAAAACTTATACAAATAAAAAAAAACATACAACGTGTAAGTAATTATACAACACGCTACTGAAGTGAAACTTCTTCAAACACACAAACATACCGGGGTAGGGGTTAAGGAATTGGTTTAATGGTATTATTTGTACACCATGCTTAGCACGGGTGCAATGCTGATGGTAAATAAACTATAGAATGTCTTTATATACAACAATCACAGCTTTTTTGTCATTAGACAATACAAATCGGCCGCAACCGCTATGTCCCTGCATTTTAAGTCTGTAATATCTTCGAAAATATTCATTTAAATTACATGCTGTAAAGGGCCGTATTGATCTATACTAAATGCACAATGTATTTAAAGTACTTATTGGATAAGGATTAATGCTGTATTGCTTAAAATCACTTCGTAAATAAGCCATACTTCTCATAAAAAGTAAAGGATAAAAAATTGTTATTTTGGGTTATTCCTAAGAGATAGACATATACCATCGCGGACTTTTTTGTAAACCTTTTTAAGGTGTACAATACTGTAGTATATTATTTTGATCTATCTCGTAGGGTTCAGCCAGCGTTTGCAATGTAAGCGCAAAAAAATGTGTTTATTTACGACATCACATTACAAACCACTAAAATTATCAGTGTTCCTCTACTACATTATGCATGTATTATGCATATAAACCTTCCTTTTGAATTACTCTATCAATTAAGAAAACCGCATTAAAATTCGTTGCGTAATTTTAAAGATCCCAGCATTAATAGGGACAGACAGCGGGGCAAATGAGTTTCATGATTTCGTTACATAGCAACTCGCATGAAACGAACTTACCCTACCGTGCGTAAAGAAGTTTCACTTCAAAAAATTAAACAACAAATATTATCGTATCGAATCGTACCTTGTTTTCCTGCAGGAAACAGTGCATTGCTTGAGTGACATCTGTGGCATGGATAGAGTTGTGATACGGATTCGTGTTGTGGTAGCCTTCTTCTATAAGAGCTAATGAGAAGAAAATTAAAATTTACGATGTGTTTTTAATAAGTCAGTTTTAAGTATATATGGCAACTATTATTTATGTATTTACTAGATATTACCGGCGGCTTCGCTCGCGTTGATGTCCTAAATACGTGTCAAGGATCATCGACGACTACATAAAACTAATTTTTTCTATCCCTCGGGAATAATGTTGTTTTTCTGGATCAAAGGTACGCTATGTCCTTTTTTGGTTGAGTACTTAAGGCGTGAAATCGACCACATAAAATTAATTTTTTTATCCCTCGAGAACATTATTATTTTTCTGGCTACAACGTATCCTATATCCTTTCCTGTATTCCTGACAATGTGTGTACAAATTTTTATGATGATTGGTTGAACAGTTAAGGCATGAAAACGTAACAAACAAACTTAATTTCGTATTTAGAATTTTAGTTAGGATTAAGTGGATCTAAAAGCAATCGTAAATTATCAATTCCAGTTGGGATAACTTGCTCCGAAAATATCATCGAAGTTAATGGAAGAAAACACCTGTTAAAAAATATTCTTCAAAAAACTGAATTTAAATATTTAAAAGATCTATTCTGAAACGTACGTATGCGTATAATGTTTTTCTAGATTCTCCATTTTTTAAAGTATTTTTGCAAAAGATATTAGAATAAAAACATAATAACTGCATCATAAATTATATGCGTGATTTTAGATTTGCACTTTTATAAACGTCTGTCAGGCATATAATGCTATGGATATTTTTAATCCTTCCAATATAAATTTTAATTTTAAATCCAAGAGACACAAAAATTTGGACAACAACTGCTTTAATATTAATTTGAAATCATTTTTTCTATTTTTTATTTACCCACTACAAACTACCTCAAATAATTGAGGGAAAAATTGTTGCTGTTGTCACACACCCCGGCGGGGGTAAATAAAAAATTGAAAAAATTATTTCAAATTAATATTGCATATTAATCCACTATTAAGTAACTAACAATGTCATAGGATTTCATATATTTAACAACTGTTTTGTTTGATGTTTTAATAAGATAATGTTTAATTTTCCTCGAAAGACATATTTTGGACACTGTTTTTTTCTTTACACTGCAAATTCAAGTGCGTTATTTCAACCCATAATAAGAGCGTAATTTTTAATAATTCACGAGATGTACGTTATTTTTATCTGTATAAAGTGTGTAATTTTCTTGACGCCCAACATAGGTGTCAAAACAACTCATTTATATGAATTGTATTTAATTTACACACATTATATGGGTTATTGAACGCATATGATCCGCGTTTCATATACGAGGGTGGATTGATAAGTTTCCGGCCTAACCAAGAGATGACGCCACTAGGCCTACCTTGAGGTGACATTCTATAGTACCATCCTTGGATAGCTTGTAGCTATAGTTTCAGCCCGATCTCCTTGCTAGNAAAAATCACCCTCCTTTCTCTCATCCGCTTAACTCTTCTACCATTACTACACTGTAAATTCAAGTGCGTTATTTCAACCCATAATAAGAGCGTAATTTTTAATAATTCACGAGATGTACGTTATTTTTATCTGTAAAAAGTGTGCAATATTGGTTATTCATAATTGATTGTTCATTTAAGGTTTCAACTTCGTCCGATGTGGTTCTAATGCACATCGTGGTGAAGCACCACGATTGATAACATTTACAAATGAAGATAATATTGCTGAGGCTTTTATTGCTGATGAAATTATCAGAGTGTCTATTTCTGATCCAAAAACCTGTACATCAGTCAGTGGATTGTTAGCTGCATACTATGTATGGCACAGAGAATTTCCTTCGGCTTATCAGGGTATACTTGACTATATAACCCATGAGGTGTATGAAACTCCATTAAAAAATAATTCAACAGTTGCAAAATAACGAAAACAATAAAAACGAAAGATTGAAAATTGCTTGAATAAACGAAATACCAAGGCTAATGAATTGATTTTTATACAAATCTACAATTCTTTTAAGTACTACTAATTTTATCTTATGAAGACTGAATAACGTTAATTATTCTTTTAAATTAATTTCAATGCATTATTTTTGGTTTGATAATTTATATTCAGTCAATTTCATACTTTCATGTTTTCAGTTCTATCTAAAAACCCAAGTGTAAAATTGAAAGAAATAAATGCTTATTTGAGGTTATATTTCATGCAGCTTCTCTAAAATTGATACATTAATAGCGCGTTATATTATTATGTTAATGCATCGATAATGTGTTTAAATAACGCACTTGTAGGGGTATTTTAACGTGGATGAAGTGCATTTTGAAATAATTCATATAAAAATGTGTAAAAAGTGACTACATCCAAATAACGCACTTAAGTGAGTTAAAATAGCGCATTTACATTTACAGTGTATTTGTACAACGTTTTGGCTGAGTTTACCTCCAGCCGTTCCTAAGCGTAATTTAGCGTCAGTGGGATTAAATCTAACTAACTTCAGCCTTTAAAAATTTAAATTGATTTCCTTAGAGGCGTATCAATCATCTTTTCCTGCTTTTCTATAATATTTTATAGAAAAACGCAACGTTCGGTCGACGACTGACTGATCGACAAACATACCGTAATTAAAATTTTAACGTTGCTACATTACGAAATTAAAGAAAAACGAATGAGCGAAGTATCCCCGTGACCTTTGTCCCAATCGCAACCGGAATACAAATTATATTTCGTTACGGTCCTGTTTAAAAAAGTATAAAATGTGTGTCAGTAGCCTTTTAACATGTTCGCAGAAAGTGTATAATTAGTACGACATTTCTTTCGACACAAAGCAATAATGTGGAACGACGTGTGGGCGACGAAAAAAACAACAATAATTCACATTTTACTGCCGGGTCGTTGTATAATATTTTGCGGTATCCGATGATTTACAAACTTTAAAAAAAGATCGTTAAGAAGTCAAAAATGAATTTAAATTGTCGGCATGCCAAGAAGATTATACGAACGAGGAGAACGAGAATCGAATCGACCAGAATTAGCGTGTTCACTGTTGAAAGAATGTATCTATGCTAATTAGACACAAATTACAGGATTACCACAATTCTTACGTAAGTTAATAGGAATTATAACGGACCGCTAAAATACAGAAATTAATAAATATGGAAAATAGAATAAAAAATTGCCAGTTTTTCAATTCTAATTTATTAATTAGGTGCTTTATACTACTATTACACTCTACAGGGAAGGCAAACAGTTCACCGAACATGAACATAAAAATTACACATTTCCTTGTCAGAATTTTGTTTATATAAAAAGATGACTGAAGGTTTTTGTACAAATCACCCTAAAGATATTATGTCGTTTCAAAAAATGATGCTACTCATTGATGATTAAAGAATAAATAAATAAATAGTTAAAACAATTCTGAAAACCACGTGTACACCGAGACATTCTTTTATCTTTACACGCTATACACGGGGAGAAAAAGTAGGGAAAGAGCGAATATAAAGATAGGAGACGAAAAATTAGAAGAATTGGCTAATTTTAGATATCTAGGAAGTCAGGACAAAGGAGTAGTAGGGACATAAAGCAGAGAATAGCGCAGGGTCCTGTCGCCTTTAATAAAAAGAAGTCACTTCTATGCTCGCGAACTGTTAATTTGGAAATTCGAAAAAGGTTGTTAAAGGTGTATGTTTGGAGCGCGGCGTTGTACGAGTGCGAAACATGGACAGTGGGCGCGGCGGAAAAGAAAATGTTAGAAGCTTTCGAAATGTGGTGTTACTGGCGACTGATGAGGATAACGTGGGTAGAAAAGGTTAGAAATGAAGAGGTATTAGAAAGAATAGGAGAACAGAGGACTCTATGGAAGTCAATAAGAAATAGGTTGGTAGGAAAGAGTGGAAGTGCGTGTCGAACCAGTCTTAGCACTGACGACCTTATGTTTTGTGATACAGTACAACTTCTACTTCAAAAGTCGAACCTCAATAAGTCGAAAACCTCCAAAACTCGAAAAAATGATTTGTTCCGTTCCCTTCAAGTCCCAAAACCTCCATTACTCGAAATCTCAACCCTTTATTAGTCGAAATAATCAGTGAGTCCCTACAAGCCATTTTCGTCCATATTTTCCTTCTATAACTCGAAAAATTAAATTGGACCTCTGTATCTCGAACATAACATTGTTTTATTTTAGAACTTTTACAACTCGATAATTTGAAACTTATTACGTCTATAGTTCCAAGAAAACTAAGTTATCGACTTTAAGGATTTGCCGTCAATGTAAGTACACCAAATCTTAACCTCTACAAATCGAATCAAAATTCTCCATAAGTCGAAAACTATAATACGAATTCTTTTAGCGTTTCCCTTGATGTTCGAGTTATAGAGTTTGTACCGTATTATGTTTTTGGGAACTCATGTTCTACTACCTTGATGGTTTGCGTTAAAAACGTTTCTTAAAAATGCCTCAAATTAGAGACGTAACGTTGGTGTTGGTTTTGTTACAAAAAATCTATTTGACCCCTGATCGGCTCTGATTTTATTTAATTTAAACAATTTGCATTATTCACTGCGAAATATAATTTTTTCATTAATGTGTTAATCAGTGGACATATCAAAATAAAACTAGATGAAACAAAAGATAAGTTTCGGCGGGTATCAAAGTTACAAACAAATTCTCTCTGCACTGCTAGATAAAGAATTTACATAAATATTAAAAAAATATAACAATCGCTTGTGATCGAAATTTTTTTTTTAAATCAAATAATATACTTTGAGAAAATACCACAAATGGCGCGGTAAACGCCATCTGTACTACGATGCTACATTTTAGGATTGCGTATGCTCCAACAAGGTCCATTTAAATATATGGATATCTACTTGCTGAAACGAATCCCGGCGTAGCTAACTTAAACGTGATAGGCACGTTACCACAATCGAATAAAATAATTTAATATACTTTGACTTATGAAACAATCACAAACATAAAATTGATAAAATCGGGACAATTGTACGTATTAGTTCCTAGGTTCAATTCCTGACCGATGTAATACTTTATTTATTTTTTACCTGT
Organism: Agrilus planipennis; assembly: GCF_000699045.2. Classification (NCBI taxonomy): domain Eukaryota; kingdom Metazoa; phylum Arthropoda; class Insecta; order Coleoptera; family Buprestidae; genus Agrilus; species Agrilus planipennis. The sequence continues at coordinate 2,981,896 of NW_020442465.1, forward strand.
CTTAAAATGGTAGCATACACATTTTGATTACTTCCAATTATAATTTAAATGTAGTCAGAATGTTAAAAAAACAATTAACGTAATAAATGTCGAAAAACACGTTATCAGTGGCGTAAGTAGCAAGTTTTTTTTTATGTGGTCTCAAAATTAAAAAATGAAATTATCTAGTCATCAAGCGCTAAGTTATTAAAATATTATGGTATTTTGTATTTATATTCAAATGAGTACTTTAATTTATAGTTAAATTACCATCTTTTGGTGGCTTTATCTTTGACCTGAAAATACCCATATGATGGTCCGAAAAAACAAATTAAAATTAGAAATTTTTCCAATGCTGCAAAAACAACCGATTTTTGTTATGCAAAATTTGTCAAGATTGTTTTTAATGTAGAAATCTACATTTTATTTTCTATCATACAATCTAAAGATAATATAACTAACATTTTTTCCTCGTCATAAATTAATAATAGCCAACATTAATAACATTGCAATACACAAATGATTTGGATTGTTTATATTAATTAAACGATCGAACCCCGAATACCCTTAACCAGAATTTTTAAAGTAATTAATTCTAGGATTTGAAAAACCATAAGTAAGAGATGTAATGCTACTAATATATAAAATAAAATCCGGATTTACACTGTTTTAATCGTTTTTGCCCCGAGATTTCGACAATAAAATGCTTATTTCTAAGACTTTATAATAATTGATCTTATTAATAAACTAGTACAATTCATCTAAATTTAGAAGGAACAGCGTTCTACAGTTCTTTACTATGTCTTTTAATTGTAAAAAGATGTGAAAATTACTCGGCGCAAAATCTGGACTATATGGCGGATGGTCAAAATTGTGCTACAGTGCGATCGGGCATTGTCAAGATTGAAAACCACGTTGCACCGAGTAATTTTCGCCTCTACCGACATTTGAGGTAATAAATAGATGCACAATGCTTTTCCACTAACGAAGAACTTCAGAAAGCTGTAAAGACGTACCTAATCTCAGTGACCTTTATAGATAGCGAACTATTTTAGCAAAAAAGCGAAATGATTTAATACTTACTAAAAAGTTTCCATACGTGAACAACTTCCAGCTTGAAATGTTCGAAAAGACCGTACCAGTGAAAAAGATGAACACAAAGGACTGGCAGTGAACGACCACCGGCCACGGTCTCCAGAGTAAACGCGTTAAAAGCCCATAAACTAACTTTGTCTAAGATATGCTGAAACAAAAGAAACAGTGTGCTATTATTAAATTATATTACCTTTAACCCGGTTCAAAAAAATATAATAACGAACTAATAACTCTGTTTTAGTTTAATTTTAACATTTTTTTTGTCTATTTTATATTATTATATTGGAAATTACCCAATTCCAAAGAATGTTCTTTCAATTCAATCTTTTTATTATAATTTTCTCCTGATATCTGTACATACAGATCAAACAGCCTCTCAAAATTTCATCTAGAAATATGAATTGTTAAAAGTCGGTCAAACATTTCGAATATTTTTCATTTTAACACTGAGCGACATTTAATTATTCCCTCCTAATTATGTTCAAGGCTTTCACGATAGATGGCGCGAAGATGCAGTTTTCCGAAACAGATTTCCGCGGTCCTAGAACGGCATGTATCGACACACCACGTTGTGATTCGTATCGACAAGGTTCGGTGCAATTTGAAATTTTATGTAAATATTCTTTGGGTAGATACTCTATTAAATACCTACCTTTAGCAACATCTTATTCAAAAAATAGTTTAAACACGAAACTACAGTCCATTTCAATTTGTTAGAATTGTGACCTTGAAGAAATCTGCGCGAAGATAAAAAGAATACACACTAGGCGTAAGCAAGACAGAAATAGTTGGAACAAGCTGGAACGAGCAGAGCTCTCGGTGGGAACTGTACAGTACTAGACGAAAATGTTTAGCAATTTCTTAAAACAAAAATGTATATAATTTAACAATAGGAAACAAAGCAAAAGTTTTATAGGTGTGTAGAACGTTAAGTTAATTCACTTGTTATTATTTTTGGCTAAATATGCTTTTAAATAAAGCATATTCTTAAAATTTAACGAGGCAGTTTAAATGATTTTGCAAATGGTACTGTACACTTTTGCCTAGTTCTTGCTCGATGATCGGTGGAGAAATGAGCTCCGCAGACAAATATGATTGAATTTGGAATTATGCTACAGCGCATCCTAATAAAGGGATTTTCCACGACAGGACTGAGTTGAAACCGTTGAAATGACAAAATCATACAAAAACGTTATCCTGAATCAAAACCTGATATACCAACACCGAAGACGATTTATTTAATAACAAACTACTTTTATTAAAATATTTTATTTATGGGGGCAATAAACGATTGATTGGATTTGTTTTGTCGGTCAATCTGGTATTTCTATAATTAACTTTGTGATAAGATTGTGAATATATCATCCATTCCCCTATAAATAAAAAAAATTGTATTTGTTTACCTTTAAATGTGTATGATTGTTTGTAAATAACGGTACGCAAAAATGGGACACCACTTGTTTATTTCTTTCTTTTCGAATGCGTAAAAACGTACATTATCTTATCTAGCAGTTAATTCCACCTGCAATAAACAGCTCTATAACTGTCGTATGTATTGTAGGCATACATATGTATCAAGATCAAGAGAGACTTTTGGGAATTATTCCTAATTCAGTAAACAAAACTGGAAATGTATCTATTTATATTGGTTTTGTTGTTTTCGATATTTATCAAGGAATTTATTATTTATTAATATGTCAAGGGCGTCGATAGCTGTTTACATCTGCACAGATATAAATATATATGCAATATATTCAACAATAAAAATTAAACAGGGAGGTAGGAGGTGTGTGTGTGTACTTCGACATTCCCTCATACGAATTTTTAGATTATTTTGTCGAAAATTGACTCGAAAACACCAGCAAATATTTTTAATCGCTTCGCGGAATATCCCCCGGACCCAAAATTTTTGTAGGCCAACTTTTTTATTAATTTTCATATTGAATATTCTCACGAATTAAATAAAAAGCAGACGGTTCGTAATTAAATTGACGTGTTTTCCGGTTTCGATATTGAAAACGGTCCATTTCCCAGAGTTTTAGCAGGTAAAATATTCGCAGGTCACGTTAAAATGAAGCCACTCACGAAGTTTCAGACGAGTGTCAATAATTTAAAAAAAAAAAACGGTGAAAATTGTTGGAAATTTGCAAACTAAAAATTAAAATTTTTTGGTTTAGTGTTTAAACGACTTCTTAAACGGAACTTTATGTCATTGGTGCTGAGGGTGGCATTTAATGTATAGTCCGATAGAATTAAGCGTACGGCATGGCCTGGAGGTCTAGATCAGGGGTCGGCAAGCTTTTGAGTCGGAAGAGTCGAAAATTACAATTTACAAAATTTCGAAGTTTTTAAAGAGCCACAAAATTTTTTCTTGTCAACAATAAATGGTACTCGCATTTACATTATTATTTTTTGATAAAAAACTAATCTATTTATTCATAATAAGAATATCTATTTATTCTTAAGAAAAAATATCTATTTATATACAACACTAACTTGTACTTCAATAACAAACAATTGAATAAACAAATTCAATGGGAGCCATGGCTTTGCATGGTTATTCAAGTAGAAAATTTAAACTTTACTAAACAATGTAACTTGTAGTTAAAATAAAGAAAGGAATAATAACATACATTTGAGCAAACAAATTCAATGAGAGTGTTGGCTTTGCATAGTTTTAAAAAGTTTGGATAAATTTGGCTCATAACTTGTTGTTTTAAGTCTCAAACAAGACTCTAAATTTGTTAGTTGGCTTCTTACTTTACTTTTAATTATATTCATGCAAGGGCTTGCTCGCACGAATATGTCGATCCGAAGATAGTCAACACATCACATGCTAGCTTCTTCACCTCACTGTAACAATCTGGAAGACTATTGGGACGCGGTGAAAAGCGAGTACAAGTGGCTGAGAGATAGAATCAGTGCCTAATCCTCGTTAATCAATTCAGAACGATTTTTAAATGTTTTTTTTTTTGATAAAATAAATACTATTTTCATATGAAACTGAGCCGCAGCTTCACATCCAAAGGTTGCCGACCCCTGGTCTAGACCATTATTAGCATTCGGGAGGAGGCTGGTTCGATTCCAGGTGTGTCTGTTTTGGTCTAAGTTTTTCTGTGGTTACCTTGGATCATTTAGGCAAATGCTGGGGCTGTAATATTCCACAGATAAATCTCTCATTTCGTCCATCTCATCTTTCTCACTCGAATCACCACACACCCATTCCCACGATTTCTGAAAGGAGGCTGAAAACCACCAGCATCATTGGCTGCTGGGAATATAAACACCCAAAAGTTTTTTAAAGTTTTTTCTCTACTCTAGATATATACCGAATAGCTATAACAACTGAGTGTTTTACAACGGTCTTTTTTGAAGAGTAGCTTTTTATTGCTTCGAATTTAGCTTTCGCCAATCTTCCTAGAAAATTACTGCAAATTGGTACAAGTTTCTAAAACACGCTTTCTAAAGCAATTTCTAAGAAATCACCCCAAGTATCCAATTCTATACCGAGGGTATATCTACCCCTGGAACGGGATAATGTGGTTACTTACTTACTTACTTACTTACTTACTTACCTACCTACTTACGTACTTAACTACTTACTCGCATCGACTTGTCTTTTTACAAACTAAATCTTATTGTTCTCAAATCATTACAAAATCGTTCATTCCTTATCAAATTGTTTTACTCAATTATAATATCGGTTCAGAATATGCCATTTAGAATTAATTAGTGAATTAGTGAATAGCAATAGCCTTTAAACGTTTCAATAAAGATACGAGACAAAGCGTGGACTTATTTACGAGGTACTCCGATTTATGCCTTCTAAGTCTTAACCGCGAAAAAGGGGCCCTAAAAAAACTTTTTCCGAATAATTACTTATATGGACACGACAGGCGTAAAGATGAGCGGTGACCTCTAACCTGATGTTGAGAATTATCTTCAAGGTCATTTCAAGATAAACTGCATTCTTGAAATGCCATCAATACAGTAGAGGTCACCATTGCCTGCTTCTCTTTAATGTAATTGAAGAGATGATCGGCTAAATATCCTACCAGTTACAGATTAGAAGGTTGAAAATCGTGGACTACTTTGATTTAAAGCTCAGAAAGATTTATTTGAAGTGAAACTTCTTAATCAACGGTAAGAAGAAAATAAAACCGAAAATTGTATCGTCACGCGTCACAGTGTCACTCGTCACACGGCATAAGTGACCCCTGGTGGATATGTCCAAAAGGAGTAATTTTAACACTGTTAGTAGCAACCAATAATCCGACAATTGAAATTTCGGCAAATTGTCAGTAGATGGCGCCTACGCTGTACTGTATATGTATTGCATATGCGTTTGTGTTTGTTTTTATTTGTAATTCCTCTTTGCAGTTTTGTATGGTGCAAGTGTAACAGTATTTAACAAAACTAGATCAATATTCCGCATTCGTCTGCTCGAAATACAGTTGTATTTTTCTGGTGTTTAGTACTTAGTTAATGCAATTGGGATCCGTCAAATGGGAGGAGCTAAAAAAACATGGCCGACTTAAGGGAAAGTTTTAAACAGAAGATAGAGTTTTATGTGCAATTATATAATTATAAACATTATTTATTTGCGATAAGTATAAGTGCAATTTGCGATTGGGCTGGCACGAATTCTAAACAAAGAAACTTTGTTGAAGGAGAAAGGATTTTAAAAGCTGGTCGCATCATAAAATGTGGGAAAAATGATAATAAAAACAAACTAACTTTTTTTTAGATTTGGCACGCGGAGAAAACATTGCTGGCTCCATTATCAATAATGCAATAAATTGTTTTTAATATAGAAATTAGTAAAAATTTAACCATTTACTGTCAAATCACTACTGTATGCGTGTATATCTTTCCCTTAAGTTATTACGATGATTTACTACCAGGTGGCGCACCTCCATTTGACGGATCCCAATAGTTTAAGTAAAAAATACTACTATAATATACAATCTAAAGAAGTTTCACTTCTCGCGTGTGTACCCTGATACACGCTCGCCCCTTTTTTTGACCTCGTGCCCATGAGAATTTTTGATTAGAAATAAGTCGTAAAGAACGTTACACTCTAATTTTGCGATTTTGTATAAAGAGTTTCCGGAATCCTTTACTTCTATGATGGATCGTATTCGATCGATTAAATTAACTTTCAAAAATATATGAGTAAACATTCGCAGAACACCCGTTTCATTAAATTAAAAACCTTTACTAGTACACACTATGAAAGTATATGTTTTTATGTACTAAAAATGAATAAAAAAACTGGCAACTTTTGTGTTGTGGAAGCGCATCTTTAAACACACTCGGGAGCTTACATTCCTGTCTGAATCGGTTATTATATTGTGGAAAATGTCAGTTACGTTTACGGATAATGCACCCCTGAGTCGTGAACGTACAAACTGCAGATGGACGTCACAGCGAGGGAGAAAGAGAGAGAGAGAGAGAGAGAGATCTCGAACGAATGAGGGAAAACGAAAAAGGGTGCGAGTAAACGAGGAAAGCGGCCAAATGCAACTTGGTTTTGTCGTTTGCATTACCCGTAAGGCTGGCACAAAAGACAGACATAATCCACCCACATACGTATTCTAAATTCTACTACATATCTCTCCCGCCGCATGGTGACTCAAGTCATAAGCATGCATGAAATATAAAATGCAGAAAATGTAGGACGCGGTTTAGCGCACATACAATACACAAAGACATAAGTCACGTTTAGATATTTTATATTACTACCATAAATACCTATGCATCCACATATGTATTTTGATGTTAAACAAGACAAGAAACTATCTGGTTGTTCGGAAAGTCTTTTCGTTTTTTCCCGACAGAGGATTTAATTTTATTCTTTTGCACCCAACTTCACTTTTAAGCCGTATAATTTTCATATGCTTTGAGAGCTCATATAGCAAGGCTCGTGTGTGAAAAATTCCAATTAATTCTACGCAGTTTTGGTTGGTGCCCTTTTAAATATGGAGAGCGATAAGCAGCATTTTCGACATATCTTACTGTTTTACTACAGAAAGGGTAAAAATGCTGTTCAAGCCAGAAAGAAATTGACTGATGTGTATGGAGAAGGTGTGTTGACAGTACGCCAGTGCCAGAACTGGTTCGCTAAATTTCGATCCGGCAATTTTGATGTCGAAGATGCACCACGTTCGGGAAGGCCGGTTGAAGCTGATAAAGACGCGATAAAGGCATTAGTTGATGTGAACCGGCGAATAACAACACGTGAGATCGGATTGAGGTTAAATTTATCAAATTCAACAGTTTATGACCACTTGAAAGGCCTGGGATTATCCTCGAAGCTCGATGTATGGGTTCCCCATGTTCTCACAGAGAGAAATCTGTGTCGCCGCATTGACGTCTGCGATTCGCTTCTCAAACGTCACGAAAATGATCCGTTTTTGAAGCGCATCATCACTGGGGACGAAAAATGGGTTGTATACAACAACGTCAAACGCAAGAGGTCATGGAGCAAAAAAGATGAACCGGCTCAAACCATTTCCAAAGCCGATATTCACCAAAAAAAGGTGATGCTGTCTGTTTGGTGGGATTTTAAAGGAATCGTTTTTTTTGAGCTTTTACCGGATAACACAACGATTAATTCGGAAGTCTACTGTCATCAGCTGGACAAACTGAATGATGCACTTCAACAGAAAAGGTCAGAACTAATCAACAGGAAAGGTGTAGTGTTTCACCAAGACAACGCGAGACCTCACACAAGTTTGGTCACTCGCCAAAAGCTTTTACAGCTTGAATGGGATACAATGCTACACCCACCATATTCTCCAGACCTGGCACCATCGGATTATTATTTGTTCCGGTCACTCCAAAATTTTTTAGACGGTAAAACCTTCACCTCAAATGAGGAGGTCAAAAACCTCCTCGATCAGTTTTTTGCCAGCAAAGACCAAAAATTTTATGAGCGTGGAATTATGCTACTACCAGAAAGATGGCAAAAGGTGTTGGACTAGAACGGTCAATATATAATTTAATAAAGTATTTGTTTATTATACGAAAACTGTCTTTCATTTCCACAAAAAAAACGAAATGACTTTCCGAACAACATATACAATAAAACGAAGGTATGTACCTGCTTTCCTCCCACAAATATAGATTTATAATACGCAAAACTAGGGGACCGAAACTAGCTTTATGCTAGTTTTTATTGGAATGTAGAAGCAGAATGGAAGTGCCTTAAAACGTATCCAGAGTCAGTAGAGAGAACGAGATTAGAAATGTGTAGATAACAAATGAGACTGTAAGTTTAATTAATAGTAGAAACACAGGACAGATGAAAAAAGGTTTAAAGCGATAAAGGGGTAATCATTTGGAAGGTGGTAAAAAAACAGTGGATTGATAATAATAAATGAAAGCTTGAAGCAGGTATAAAAACTTATGGGGCTTAAAATTTAATTAAAGAAAGGTTATGTAGTAAGTACCTGTCCAAACAGAGGCAGTGCATCGCCATCTGGGGTGTATTTGTTGTTACTAAAGTATTTCAATTTGTCTAACTGAATTGGCAACGCAGATTTCATACGTGATAGGTACGTAAGCCAATTAATAACTTCGTTTAAGTTCTTAGTTAGAAATTTATCGAAAATACTATACTTTAGTAGTAACAAATACTCACCAGGTGGCAATACACTTCCTCTATTTGCATTTTACATAACCTTCTTCTTTAGAAGCTCCTTTATTTTGTAAATAATTTATCCAACAGGCCTTTGGCACGAAGGTCTTATTGCCAAGTTCATTGCCCTCAAAACCCCACAATTCCTTATTGCGATTATTACATCCTTTCTTTTTAACAACCCTTCGTGTCCGCGTTGGCTCTGCTTCACCCCCAGCTAACCCATCACGGCTGGCGTCCCCCAAGGCTCGAAGCTGTCGTCCCTTCTATATAACCTCTTCTGTGCAGACTTGTCGTCCCACCCGTCAATTCTCACTGCCCTTTAAACAAAACAATCCTACGGAGTTCCACAAATATTAACAAATTTCTGCCTCTGCTCCTCAACTGGTATCGAAAATGGAAACTTGCCATTAACCAAGTCCGAAGCTGTCTTCTTCTTCTACAGTCATGATTATCAGAAGCATCTGCTCTTACGCCAGTCCCATCTAGGGTGGCACTGACTCTCGTCGTCTACAAATACTACAATGCACTTATATGCGAATTCTTTATTATTTGTTCCGCACTCAACTACCCGATGCTGCAACCAGATTCGAGACAAATCTCAGGATCTCAGTGTCAAGTCACCTAAGCCCGTATATCTAGACCTTTTCCGACTTCGCCCCTATATCAAAGGACCGTTTCAGAAGGCGCTGTCACCTTCTCTCCGGAGCTACTCACTTTTTGCTCAAGTCTAGTTTCGCTCTTTAGCCCGAGTGCCCACTCAATTTTTTGAGGTGGGACACCGATTTTCGTCCACACCATTCCTCCCCACAAAACACTCCCTCTCTCCACACATCCTTAGTCGGTAGGCGCTTCAACGAATCCGACACTACCCCCCTTTAGGGGGTGGTTTTTGAAGATTTCCCCTCCTCGAGGAAAAACTAAACAAAAAAGTAATTTATCGAGATTGCCCTTTGCGCGTTGATGAAAAACTTCGAAATCACGAACCACGTCTGGTCTGGCGCCCCCTTGACATAGATTCCACACCAATTGGTGCATCCCCCCTTGCCTTCTAGATACTACTATAGGTCATCAGTTACTCCGGAGCATTTTTTGTCTGACGATATTTTTTTCTCGTCTCTAACGAGCACCTTTTAGCCTCCTGACTAGCCCGAACTAGTATGCCCTTGCGCCTCAACCTTGCCTTCACCTACAAATGTGCACCATCCCTAATGGATCAGGTTACACATCCTTTCCATGTGCAGCTGCTCTGCCCTAGCCATGGTCATTCAAAAACGACTAGTGCTGACCGTGGTCGTTTAAAAATGACCACCGATAACCGCAGCCGTTTGATGAGTTGTATAAAACAACCACCTAGCCCTCCCCAAGTTTTAGCATGTTCATCAGGAATTCATCTTTATTATTTTGGAGTTTCTAAGTTCTCTTCAGCATCAGAAATTAAAAAAAAAAATTACTAGTTAGGTCAACCTCGCATAGATGGGGTTAGTGTATATTTAAATAAGGCGCAGCAATGAAATATTTAGATACCTCATTTGTAAAACGATATTTGTAAAGTATATGTTTACTACCTAGCTACTTCCTTAATATCCCTTCCATGAAGGTGCACTGAAGCTTAAACAAGAAAAGCAATAAATTAATTATAACGGCAATTAACAACCGTTAAATGAGCCACAAATTACTGTTAACTCTGGCAAAATTATGCAGGCAATAAACGGAAAGCTTAAAAGCGCAGCAACTGCAGGTAAATGTAGCCGAGAGCTCTAAGAGAGATTTAAGAAGTTTAATTTACAAGAAGCTATAAACATACATGTACCTGTACATATATTGTAGGTATGTATAGGTACTTAAGTTACAGTGAATGTAAAGAATTTGAAATTTGATCCGCGTCTGACAATTTCAACAAAATACTTTAGACATGCAATTCAACTTTCTACCTCGTGCCAATTTTTACATTTCTGAAAAACCAGAACCCTCTATTTGCAAACAGTAATTTAATCTAACTGTACCGCTCTTTATTCATGTTTGTGCTTCTACTATGAGAAGAAAAGTTTTATCGAACTATCTCGCTTATTTATTATTGATTTCCAAAACGCCATCTACTGCTTCTACTATTTCCTCATTTCAAACCTTTTTAATCCACTCTGTATTTTTAACACCACATGTAAAATGCTTCTACGACGACTTCAATATAGTTCTTCGTCACTTATTTTTATATTAGTTGTAACCCTACTTTTACATACGAATATTTTGTTTTATTTTTACTAATTTTTATACGACACTCTTCTATTAATATCGCTTCCAGCTATGTCTACCTTCTTGTTACTATTATGTATGACATCTGCAAATCTAAGCATGCTCTATTTTTGTCTTTGCATGTCTATCCCTAAAGCTGTCGTGTCTTTGATAATATTCATCACAACAGTAGATAGTAGCGGTGACAAAGTACAACCTTGTCAGACTAAGGGGGTATATTACACACGGTGCGTGGAGCGGCAATCCACGCGCGACATATCTAATGCCATTGCTCAACCCGTTACACACAGCGTAGATTGCCAATTCCCCGTCATTGTTAGGAAAAGGACGCTTCTTTACGTTCCAGGTAGCGCCGATCTCATTACACGGTGCGTGGAGCGGCAAACCATGCGCGACGTCTATAATGTTAGACAAAACGTAGATTGCTAATCCACGCGTAACGTCTATAGTGCCAACGATCAACCAGTCACACAGAGTGTAGATTGCTAATCTAGCGACATTGCTCGGGAAAGGACGTTCATTCACGCTCAAGGTAGCGCCGATGTCGTTACACCGAGCGTGCATCGGCGTTCCACGTGCCAGCAAATGGGTTGAATACGTCACGCGTGGATTGCAGCTCCACGCGCCGTGTAACAGGTGTTTTGTCATATATTATGATTTATTACCTGTACTTGTCCGTGTGATATATCATCTAATATGGCATGGTCCTGAAGTAAGGACCTGGTAATGAGTTTCTTGCGACGTCGTTTGTGCATTGTAAGGAAGCGTCCCGTGCACGCCGGAAGGGGAGCCGAACCCATGGCGTCCAACAGGATCCAGTCTTCTGGTGAAAAACTTTGATGTAATGGTGGCACCTCTGAGGGAGCTGAAACAATAATACCATCATAAATATGATACGAAAGAGCAATGTTTGTATATTATACACTTTAAAATATGTAATAGAAATTTAAAATAAATATATTTTCAACTCTCAAAATGTTATCCTCAGTTAAATACCATAAATTAATTTAAATTCAAAAGCTAATTGTAGAGACTATATTCGTTAAGACAGCGGTCCCCAAATGGTGTTCCGTAGAACCCTGGTGTCACAGGGATTCCACGAGATACGACACTTCTTGTCCTAGTTAAAATACACAAAATTCTGCGAAACTGAATCATTCCGTATTTAACCATAAACGAACATCTTATATTGAAACTGAAAAATTCCTTGAAAAAATCTTTTTCAGAGGAGTCACCCAGTCACAGGATAGCCAGTGATTCTAATGGTAACTATGTTGGAGTATCAGAACTCGATACATATTAAGAATTCATCCTCCTTAAAACAAATATTCGAATCAGCTGATTCAAATTTGAATGGCCTTTAAGTAGATCAGACTTAATAATGAATGCCCTGCAATCGTTGAAAAGGTTATCACGGTTCCTGTTTCTATTTATTTCGACTTAAGATTACAGACGAGCTTTTCAGTTTAGGCTTACATTAAGAACAAATTCAAAACTAGACTGGATACCATTCCAGATATTCGAATTGAATTGTTTGACATTAAATTAAATTTTAACGCTATAATAAGCAAAAATGTGCATATTAAATATATAATTGCAACAAAGATTTTGAATCCAAAATTCAATTTGAACAACATGTACACAATAAGGTGCCAGGATATAGACATAAAACTATCACCACTACTTTTTTGTCGAATCAAAATTTCAGTAAGAAAGTTAAATTAAATTTAAGTACGAATGATGAGGATACTGCGGAAATGGTTGGAAATGAAGAGGTATTAGAAAGAACAGGAGAACAGAGGACTATATGGAAGTCAATAAAAAATAGGCGAGACAGGTTGGAAAAACACCTTCTCAGGCATAAAGGTCTTGACAGAGACATATGAGAGGCAGAAACATAAGTTAGGAGGGGTAGAGGTAGACCTACATTAGATTACTGTTCGCAAATAGTTAAGGATGTGGTATGTTCTAGTTTTAGAGAAATGCGAAGATTAGCTCAGGATAGGAAGAACTCTGGAGGTGCGTGTCCAACTAGTCTTAGGACTGACGACCTTATGATGATGATGATGGGACGTGAGTGAGGGTGGTATTTAATGAAAAGTTCGCCAGAACGAAGGGATGAACCATTAATATGAACCATTAACCGAAGTGGTCTTAATGCCGGGTACTCGGTTATCCGGGTGCATCTCTACAAAATTTTACGTCAATCAAATACATATCAAGCTTTCATTTGCAACGCAAAACGTTAAAGGATTGGTGATTTATTATTCTTATTATCGTCAGTCAATATTAGAACATCCCACCGCCATCCACAGTACGATAATATCTCTCCCAATCGTTTATCTTATTTTTAAAAAATATAATCTGGTAATCGTAACTTTTGTATAATGACTAATGTAAGTACAGATCGAGAACAAATGTTTTCCACTATACTATCTACTATCTAAAGTGCGTACTTACTATTTGCACGGAAAATGTAAACTCTACGATAAAGGCGTAAATAGAACATCAACTTTCGTTTACCTGCTAAGTACGTATAGATAAGAGGACGGTACAAAAGGTTACTGCAAAGGTTATAGTAATCGGATTTTATAAAATATTCATTCATTTTCTTTTTTTCTCATCTCGTTGTACAATTTCAAGTTTTTAACTTATTCATCATTTGTTTACTAGAGAGAAGGTAACCAAATCTGGAGAATACGGTGGATGCTGCTGCAATTGTCAGTGGATGCATTTTTTTTTTATTTTCTTATTACAATAGTACATATTGTGAATATTCAAAGAATGTTAAATAAATACCAGCAGGTGTTTCATAAAAATGAGAATTTAATGGTTTGAGGATTAATATGTACATAATAGTCTAAGACAACGGTAATGCCACCTACCATTTTACACGGATTTAACAGACCACTCTCGTAATTTAAATTTCGTGTGAAAAAAAGAATTAAACAATTACCTAAAACAACAAAAAATTTATATCGCTAAATGTGTTGCTAAGCACAAAACTTGAGAACGGCTGGACCAATTTCGATATTTTTTTTTTTTAAATATTCCTTGAAGTCCGAGGAAAGTTCTTATGTAGAGAAAAGTTGGAAAAATCGCTCAGAAAAACGTAAAAACCAAATTTAAACTGTTCCTAGCTGTCAACTCCAGGGAATTGCCAAGTGTATGACGAAGCATCACTTGAGCAATCAATTTGAGTGATTTTTTGTTGTTTTTGTAATTGACAGGACAAGGTTCGTGTGAAAGAAAATTTTTTGAAAAATACACGGGAAAATCCGGAAATTCCGGTAGTACTTTTATATGGAACAACCGTCGTTGTAAATTTTTGTTTTTGGTCAGATTAACATAAATTTGGTATTTACACTCATTGTATAACATCAAATACCTTTTTCAGCATTTTAAAAAATTCGACTTCTTAAAGGGGGTGAAAAGGGACTGTAACGTTTATATGCTAGATATTTTATTTATACCTAGTCAGATTTAGTTGAAACTTGACTTTATTGCTTTCTTTTTCATATAAAATTAGTGATATATATACATACCTGTTTCAACATTTTAAAAAAATCAACTCCTGCAGGATGCTGATAGGGGTTTGCAAAGATTGCACGGAACATTTTTGTTATTGGTTTGATTTACATGAAACTTAGGTAAAAGATTCAACCTCTTTGGGGAGGGGGGGGGG
>NW_020442465.1:2996556-3023007 GCF_000699045.2 Agrilus planipennis
TGGGGGGGGGGGGGGGGTGAAAAAAGTTGCGATGTTTGAATGGGACATATATTATTTGTAGTCAAATTCACTTGAAACTTGGTCTTAATGCTCTTTCATTTAATTTGTGAAACACCCATCTCGGCATTTAAAACCTCCAAAGGAGGAAGGGGGTAAAATTACTTGAAACATGGTTTTTATGCTCTTTGATATTATTGTGGCGGACAATTGTATATATTTTTTGTAGATATTTCTTAAGCATTCTTTTTTATTATTTTACTTCAAATTCATTTCATTTCAAATATTATTTCATTTCAATTTCTTATCTTGTAAATACCTTGGTTTCCTTTCAATCTAAACTCTATTGTTCTTTCAATCACTTTTACCCAGAATTCCAACTTCAACCATACCTGCATGCGCTCCTATACTAATATCTGGTTTTACCCTTAATTGCTTTCTCTTGAACTCTATACTGCTTAATTCTACGTATTCCTACAAACTAGTATTTCACCCTCTCTCTCACTACTTTTCCTTCTAGAACCTTCTATCAAATCTACTAACAACCCAACCCTGTTCTATAAATACTCCCAAAAATTCTTATCTTTACACCGAGCGGCATGGCCTAGAGGTCTAGACCATTGCTTAGCATTCGGGAGGACGCCGGTTCGATTCCGGGTCCGTCTGCCTTCGTCCAAGTTTTTCTGTGGTTTCCTTGGAGCACTCAGGCAAATGCCGGGGCAGTAATATTCCAGGGATAATCTTTCATTCTCTTCTGTCTTCACTTTGTCCATCTCAACTTTCTCACCCGAACCACCACCCACTCATTCCCACGATTCCTGAAAGCAGGCTGAAGAGGGCCTTCCGTCCTACCTTCCGGCATAATCCGGAGGGACTGCCCGCCAACCGCATCACTGGCTGGTGGGAAAGAAACACCCAAATTTTTTTTTTCTTATCTTTACACAGTCTCTCGTCTACCGCTATCACCACCATTCGTAAGTGCTTTTATCAACTCTGTTTTATTGTTGTTGTCTTTGTTATTGTTGTATTATCTTGTTCTTTTTGTCACTTTATTCTCGTTTGTTTGTTTCACTCCTTGTGCCTTTTTGTTAGTTGTGTTTTCGTTCTTATTGTTATAAATTGTTATTCGTTATTATTAGTGTTTTTTTTTATATCCACCAAAAGACACTAAATTATTAATCAAATGAAAAGAGGTTGCAACGTTTCCATGGGGTATATTTTATTCGTAGTCGGATTTACTCATTGTTGAAATTAAGCAAATACAATTTTTAAAAATCAACCTTTAAGAATGCAATGTTGTTGCTACGTTTATATTTGAAATTTAAAATGGATACATTACATTAAATTAAAACTTTGTAGGGATGAATTAGGAGTTAAAAGTTTTATGGAGAAACAATATTAATTTCTGCGGGCAAAGCTAGTGATAAATAAATTTTAATATACTAAATACACGTAATGGTTCCCAATCCATTTATAAACAAAATTATAGTATTAAACTAATATTATAAGCTGTTTTACACTTTTAAAGATAACTATTTTTCGAATGAGTTTATTATGTTACCACCTTTAGGGGTTTTAAACTTTTTAAATAATTTTGAATTGTAAAGCAAGCAACACAAATTTTTCGCTCAAAAGAATGAAAATTGAAGGTTTATTTTCCACCACTTAATGAGAACGTAAATAAAATATGAACTTGGAATACTAGAGCTTCTTCCTCTGAAAAAGTTCACCACTCGTCCTAGCGAAACGTTAGGAACTAACGACGGTCTTTAACCCGAACCAGAACAGCATCAGTTCACCTACTGGCCGCTAAAGCCTATACCAACACGTTGAAATACTAGAACTGGTATAATTTTTTATAAAGCACCAAGAGCTTTCAAATTGGCTTTCCAAAAAGAACTTGGCATCACTTTCGATCTGAATTATTTTTATTGTATAATTCCCTAAGGAATTTGGCCCATATTTCAACTGGATGAAGGTACTACATTTGCCAAGATGACATATTTTACGCCAAATAAATATGTGAACTTAGATATTGGGTATCACATTACAAGTACATTTATCTTTCCTCACGATTTATTATGCTGCAGCATCGTGTAATAAACGTAAAATATAATTACGTATAAATGAGGTAATTACGAACCGTATTAAGTGACTAACAATAATAAACTTACGATAAATAAAATGTAATTCTGTTTTCCAAAATTATTCTTTCTTCTTCCTGTTCTTCTTCTTCGACTAGATGAACTAAGTGAACCATATATAAAATAGAATAATAAAACGGTTTTGCTGGTAGAATCCGAATCACAATCGCGTAAATAAAAGTCTACATAACAAGTTGTAATAGGCACTGACGATAAATCTGTGCGTTCCGATGATAATATAATAATACAAGTGATTAGACCGAGCGATTACAACTGGCGTTATACAGCGTTATAAATAAATTGAACCTCCAAGATTTAATTTCAATCGTCTACTTACTTTATCTCATTCCGTATTAACATATGATAAGTAAGTAAATACATACATAAAAATAATATATTTATAGGAAATTCCTAACAACTGTGTTATTAGTATACAGTACCATTTTTTTTTTTTTAGAAAATTTTTTAATCGCACTGACCAGAAAATAATTGAAATACACACTAACATATAAAAACCGATTTCAATACTTTGCCTTTATGCACAATAAACTTAAACTTAAAAGGTAACAAATTCAAGTAACCTATACAGTACGAAAGATCAAACGAAAATGAAAATCTCTTCAAGTAGTTTTTCTATCATCCGCCCAATTTTCCACCACTACGGATGAAATATTTTTTTTAAATTAAGACGGGACGACCCGTAAGATATAGCCTACACATAAAAAAAAGAAATTATTGAAATCGGTGCACAATATACACAAAAAATGCAGTCGAATTGAGAACCTTCTTTGCCTGAGGACGTAAATCCCTTCCATGAAAATAATTTCTATAATCTATAAATAATTCTTTTTCCATTAAATAAAATCGCACAAATCCGAAGAGTCTTAAAATTTTTGAAGCGCATTCCACAAATTTCCGTAATTCCAGAATAATTCATTGAATTCCGCTGGAATTATTATTACAATAACATATCAACTTAAATTTTTGCTGCAATAAAATTTGATTATCATTGAGAATTACTTCAACAAATACTTTGTATAATTCTCATTCTTTATTACTGTCACGTTTATAGTTCATAATTTACTCTGAGGGGTACACATCACCGGGGCGAAGGGAGGCAATCTCACAGAACTACCCCTAGATGAGCACCTTGTTATTCCCCTAGTTCTTAGAAATAAATAGTTTAAAATTCCACGATAGTCCAGTAAATCCTTGGTTTTCCGAATAAATCCCCTTAATTCTTCAATGTAAAAATAAACCTACCGAATTGTTTGAATTTCTGCAAGGCAATACACCATAATTTACCAGCGTTTTACCCACTGTATACAAAAAAAAAATAAAATTCATATTTATGAGTTTTTTTTAAAACTTGTACAGTAATTTGAAGGTTAAAGCTCAACAAGACGTTTCGATAATCAATGATACCTTTGGTGGACAGACAGACCGACAGATAGAGACGAGACGGTCAACGAAGTGAGTTTTTTTGTTGAAATACGGAACCCCTAGTAGATAGTGTTACAACAGACCTATGCTTCTGCTTTCGCAATTACGGTTCCGCACACATTTTCACATCTGCTTCTGCACCTGGTTCCGCATTTTTATGACCGAAGCTTATCGGAAAATAATAAAATCTTTTCTCGCGTTTTGAAAATCGATATATCGGAACAATAAAACAAGTAGTGAAAATTTATTACTTTTATTACACAAAGCAAAGCTGCATGTTGTGCAGGTACCTTCCGGTGCATCGCTGCTAGTAGGTAAGAAAACGCATCCGGACCGGAAAACACTTTTTAATACTCTAAAAAAAAAAAAAAAAAAAACTTTTGGGTGTTTCATTCCCACCAGCCAGTAATGCTGGTGGGCGGGCAGTCCCTCCGGACTATGCCGGAAGGTAGGGCGGAAGGCCCTCTTCAGCCTGCTTTCAGGAATCGTGGGAATGGGTGGGTGGTGGTTCGGGTGAAAGATGAGACGGACGAAATGAAGACAGAAGAGAGTGAAAGATTATCTGTGGAATATTACTGCCTCAGCATTTGCCTAGGTGATCCAAGGAAACCAACAGAAAAACTTGGACCAAGGCAGACGGACAGACCCGGAATCGAACCGGCGTCCTCCCGAATGCTAAGCAATGGTCTAGACCTCTAGGCCATGCCACTCGGTCTCTAGAACAGGGATGTCGAACCTTTAAGTACCGTCGTGCCATTTTTATAAAGAAAAGTTTAATCAGGTCATAGACGTGCCATCAAATAATTTTGTCTCTGTGATTATTGGGAAAATAATGATAATAAATAATATCAACTCAAAATTCTACTAGAAAATAGGAACATTTTGCAATGTTTAAGTTATACGTGTAATTTAAATTAAAGTAAAATTACTGTGACTTCTGTTTTTGCAGATTAGATGACAAACAACTTATGTTAGGGTTGTAAGATGTTAGTTTTAGCAGAATGCATGCTGAACTGGAGTCATCTACCAAACGGTTTGTAACTGCGAGTTTTTGATGTTATTAATCTCTGAAAGTGATAACTCGCAGGCATAGGTTGATGAAAACATTTATTAAAATATCATATGCCAGCTTTTTCAAAAAATTAAATGTGTTTGTTATTGCATTCCATGTTTCCAAAATTTTGTTATTAGCATTTTCACTTGTATTACCCTGGCAGTCTTTCTGTTTCTATTGTTTCTAACTCTTTCCTTGTTCTAACAACTTTTTGAATCATATTGAACTAGACTGGAAATCAATCAGCTGCATTTCAGATTCTTCAATTTATTTTATCAAATGTCACATCAGGGTACATAATAAACTTTCGTATTAGTATTTCCGATAATTCTCTGAAGTGAGAAAATCTTGCTGAAAATTCCTTGATTAAAGAATCAATCACAGAAACATTGTGACGTGCCCAAAATATTGTGTCGCGTGCCACCAATGGCACGCGTGCCATTGGTTCGCCATCCCTGCTCTAGAAGCAAAAAAACGTTTACTGGAAGGAATTTGAAGTGCAAAATTTCGCTATCACGTTAAGACACTGAGACTAAATTACAACCTTAAAGTGACTAATTGCTGTTTTGAGTCAATTTCGAGATTCAGTTTCTTTTTTAGAAGATTCTATTGATAATATTGAAAAGTAAGTTTTCCGTTAATTTCCGTTTCTAACATCCAAAAACGTTTTTTTTTTTGGTTTAGATACCGTCACTGACTTGACTTTATCTAATAAGACAAACTTCAAACTTGAAAACGTAATATTTGTACATTTAATAACGAAAACTATCATACCTTACGATGGTCTGATTAGTTTTTATCACTAAAATTCTCTGAAAACTTAAAAATAGTCTAAAAGTATATAACGTCATTATTTCGTAAAACGAGTTGAACATACCGTTTCAACAACATAATGATTATATTATTGAAGTAAGTATTTTACAATATTTTTACAATATTTCCGATAATAACCAACGGCTTCTTTGCAATTGTATTGACCTTCGTGAATAATATACGAAGCGATATTCGGCTACGTACGAATATGCCCCCATCGACAACTAAAAGAAAGCTTAAGTGGGTTTTCCGCCCTACCCTCTAGCATTGCATACTCAATATTGTTAAGTTTTTTTTTCACAAGATTAAAAATTATTAATTGACGACATTTTAACAAACCGATACATCGGATCAATTCCGACCATGCAGGAAATGGGCATCTATAGGGTTGTTCGGAAAGTCATTTCATTTTTTCCCGACAGAGGATTTAATTGTATTCTTTTGCACCCAACCTCACATTTAAGCCGTATAATTTTTATATGCTTTGAGAGCTCATATAGCAAGGCTTGTGTGTGAAAAATTCCAATTAATTCTACGCAGTAGTTTTTGGTTGGTGCCCTTTTAAATATGGAGAGCGATAAGCAGCATTTTCGACATATCTTACTGTTTTACTACAGAAAGGGTAAAAATGCTGTTCAAGCCAGAAAGAAATTGACTGATGTGTATGGAGAAGGTGTGTTGACAGTACGCCAGTGCCAGAACTGGTTCGCTAAATTTCGATCCGGCAATTTTGATGTCGAAGATGCACCACGTTCGGGAAGGCCGGTTGAAGCTGATAAAGACGCGATAAAGGCATTAGTTGATGTGAACCGGCGAATAACAACACGTGAGATCGGATTGAGGTTAAATTTATCAAATTCAACAGTTTATGACCACTTGAAAGGCCTGGGATTATCCTCGAAGCTCGATGTATGGGTTCCCCATGTTCTCACAGAGAGAAATCTGTGTCGCCGCATTGACGTCTGCGATTCGCTTCTCAAACGTCACGAAAATGATCCGTTTTTGAAGCGCATCATCACTGGGGACGAAAAATGGGTTGTATACAACAACGTCAAACGCAAGAGGTCATGGAGCAAAAAAGATGAACCGGCTCAAACCATTTCCAAAGCCGATATTCACCAAAAAAAGGTGATGCTGTCTGTTTGGTGGGATTTTAAAGGAATCGTTTTTTTTGAGCTTTTACCGGATAACACAACGATTAATTCGGAAGTCTACTGTCATCAGCTGGACAAACTGAATGATGCACTTCAACAGAAAAGGTCAGAACTAATCAACAGGAAAGGTGTAGTGTTTCACCAAGACAACGCGAGACCTCACACAAGTTTGGTCACTCGCCAAAAGCTTTTACAGCTTGAATGGGATACAATGCTACACCCACCATATTCTCCAGACCTGGCACCATCGGATTATTATTTGTTCCGGTCACTCCAAAATTTTTTAGACGGTAAAACCTTCACCTCAAATGAGGAGGTCAAAAACCTCCTCGATCAGTTTTTTGCCAGCAAAGACCAAAAATTTTATGAGCGTGGAATTATGCTACTACCAGAAAGATGGCAAAAGGTGTTGGACTAGAACGGTCAATATATAATTTAATAAAGTATTTGTTTATTATACGAAAACTGTCTTTCATTTCCACAAAACAAAACGAAATGACTTTCCGAACAACCCTATAGTTTTCCATTGTAAAACTTAATTTAATTTGACACGGAAGTGAAACTTATTCGTAACACCCGGTATTGATTAATGGTTAATGATTATCTTATCACCCGATATACACGTTGTTCGAGCCAGCTGTTTTAGTTTGTAAGCGATTGAACGATTACATAAATTGCACAAGTAATTAAGTACCTGTTGTTGAGATGGTTAATACATAAATGCAGGTTGAAGTTGAATAAAAAAAAATATTATACAGGATGCTTCGTAAATCGACAAAAAAATACAACTGTAGGTCAGTCACTGTAGATTGTTTTTGTACAGTAATGTGACATGATATGTATATATTTACGGGTTTGAACCATATTGCCAGTGTGGGTACAAAACCTTCGATTTCATAATCTTCAAAATACTGCAATTCTCATGTGACAATGTAATCAATTTTGCTGCATCCTTATCATTTGCAGCGAGTGCCAGATTTGTTTGAAACTAATTTTCAGCCGCGAGTGGATTGATGTCGGTGGTTTCGAAAGAAAAATGATGCATAGCCTAAATTTCTTCATATTAGTGTGTTGTTTACAGAATTTGTATTTTCACAACAATCACTATTGGTGTGACGCAAATTCGCATGTCGTACATCTTACGCGATTTCGAGAAGGAACTGCTTTAACTTTTTTGGTAAGGTAAGTAACGGCAATCAGCAAAAAAAGATAACGCGTCTTGACAATAACGCAATGGAGAAGTGGAAATTTGCCTTAATAAAATTACAATAATTATCCAGATTGTTTATGATTATCTCAGACGTTCGATTATCGGTAATGTTTACATTCTCCATCCAAGCTGTTCGGTAGACACCTATGTTGCCAATTCACGCACAGGGCCGGATTTTTAAAGTAATATTTAAACTATATGATTGCGCGTGCCCTAGAGACCAAATAATGGCGACCGCAGAGACCAGAGCCACCGGTTCTGATATTCTTCATCCATGTAGCTGCAAAGTTTTTCTCACACTACACGATTCGGTAGACACCTATGCTGGCAATTCACGCACAGGGCCGGATTTTAATTTTTTTATTTGCCATTAACATTATTTATGATATTTAATTTACACCCTCCAAAGCTTGGCACTTGTACACCTGTATACATACTTGTTCGGCAGTATTTTACCTTTTTTTTATGCATATTATTATTAATTCCTAAATGTAGTAGTAAGTAAAATGTAACTAATATTTATTTTCAAATTTAATTTACACCCTCCAAAGCTTGGCACTTGTACACCTGTATACATACTTGTTCGGCAGTATTTTACCTTTTTTTTATGCATATTATTATTAATTCCTAAATGTAGTAGTAAGTAAAATGTAACTAATATTTATTTTCAAATATTCCGATTTTTTCCTCTTTCATTTTTGAAGCAAACAAACAAACATTTTGTACCTGTTTTTATGATCATTTGAACCCTCAGCTTTCAATGTGTATGTTTTTAACGGCAAAGATTCTAAGAATTTCACCCCCTTTAAAAATCTTTGTCGCCAAAGGAGAAAGTCGGAGTACCAGTTTTTTACCAGTTACCAGTGTAAGTAAGTACCCTTTAAGAGATTGACCAAGCTGTCTCGCCGAGACAGTACCAACCAACCAACCAACCATTTGTTACCACCAAAATCATTTTTGTATATAGTTTTGTATATATATTCAATTTAATAAATAGTGATTATCTTTAGTTAGAGACATCACATTCGGAAATTATTGAAGTGACCCAATTACCTATTAAGTTTACACTTTCGATAATTTACGAAAAAACAATACTTATAAACAATGTTTTCGATTATGTAATATTTAAATAACATGACTGTGCGTGCCCTAACCAGCAAATAGCGGCGACCGCCGAGACCATAGCCACCGGTTCTGATCATTAGCCACGTGCTCGCTAACTTGCAGGCAGAGTGCTAACTACATACTATGGAATTTTCGTCAGCTTTGAACACACAACGTCTGTTTCAAGTTAAAATTTTATTTTTAATGCTTAACTGCAAAACTTCATTTCTTTCTTTTGATTTTTTTTCTGTAAAAAAATGACGGTTGTTTGTGTATTCTTTAAATTAAAGTTTACATATTTCTGCTTTTGAACATTTACGAAATTGCTAAAATGCTCCGTCGTACCTATGCCGTCCAGCATTCGATAGCATTATCATTAATAACTGAATTGAGCTCGAGTATTTGTTCTGCTCTTCTGTAAACCTCGGTAGATCCATTAGGTAAATTAAATGTACGTTTACTTTCAACAGCCCAAAGGTTTATATAAACATTCATGTCTACGAAATTATCGAAATTTTCCGTTCCGTCCATATGATGAAATA
The DNA here is from genome assembly GCF_000699045.2 of Agrilus planipennis. Taxonomy (NCBI): domain Eukaryota; kingdom Metazoa; phylum Arthropoda; class Insecta; order Coleoptera; family Buprestidae; genus Agrilus; species Agrilus planipennis. The sequence continues at coordinate 3,006,018 of NW_020442465.1, forward strand.
GAATAATCAAAAATTAAAACGCAAAAACAAGCCGAAGGGAAACCATTAAGAACGCTTCGCCGTATTTTGAAGCGGTACAAAGAAGTTGCCCTGAAGGTAATTGATTAATAAGAAGGGAAGATAGGCTAGGCGTCGTGCTGCCCCTTCCCGTGCGCCCGTTGGGAAGACATATCCTTACCTACCCCTACCTTCTTCCCCATGATGCGACGAAGTTCCATTTTTCAAATGGCACGAAAGGTCGACATAATTACGAGGGTTATGATTAATTGATTGCCTTCGTGGTTTTAAGTCTATTCGATTTTTATTTTATTGCAAGGGGCGACGTTGAAATGAGAGGTGAAAGTTATATGAATAGCGGGTAAGTTTTATACTCCAACTAGGGTGGCCAGGTCTTACGATCTTTCCATGATTCCCTAGAATTTTGGTTCAGTTTCTTGTCCAAAAATTAAAAGAGCTTGTTCCGGAATTAATATACTTATTGTTAGAATAGTTATAAATAAAATAACAAAGTAATTTCAACAAATTTTTAAGTTATAACAGATTTCGAATAGTTCTAAAAAATGTAATTAATATCTTCATATTTAACACCCTGTACTTAACGCAACTAGTAGTATTTTATTAACTAAGGCAGGCGTAGTTAAAACATCATATTTTGACGGCTAAAATCTGAACTTGCTCATGTTTCATTTTTAAGGATCATTCTGTATGTAATACGAGATGATTGTTTACTTTCACTCCAAAGTATTTTTTCCTTCCTATTTGAACAGTAGTTATACCATATGCGAAATAGTAGATCTCGGAATGGGAAACTATCAAATAGGAGGAGCCTAAAAAACATGGCGGACATAAGAAAAACTGGTAAAGGTCTAGATGATGGCCCCCACCCCCCTCGCGGTGGGGGGATCGAAAGAGGAGATTTCTCCCACCACTATACCATAAAAAGTTAGTGGCGGTCTCACCCCCATAAAAAATTATGGGGGTTCAAAGTTAATGAATATGCCAATTTTTATACATTTCTAGGCATGTAAATATTTATATAGTCATTCTTAAACAATATTCAAAGGTAAAACTAATCAAAAATACATAAAAATATTGAGAGTTATATAAAGCATTTTTTAAATATCTTTATCAATAGGGTGAGTTAGGTTAGGTTATCGGGTTTTGTTCAAGTGACCACCACCCTCTTTGGATCCCCCACCTCCACCCGCTTGAAAATATTTTTTTTATTGAATTTTATTTGAATTATAATACATGAAAATTGTCAAAATAATCAACTTTCAACCCCCATAACTTTTTATGGGGGTGAGACCGCCGCAAATTTTTTATGGGGTTTTACTCAGGTGGCCACCCTCTTTCGATTCACCTACCCCTACCCCCATCTAACCCACATAACTTTTTATGGGGGTGAGACCGCCACGAACTTTTTATGGTACAGTGGTGGGGGAGACCTCCTCTTTCGATCCCACCCACCCCCAACCCCTTCGGGGGTGAGGGCCATCATCTAGACATTTGCCACACTTTCAAATACGGAACGCAATTGTATTAATTTCAATTAGTTGCGGGCGGGCTGTTTTTGGTTTCTATTGATAAGATCGGCATATTGCAACTCAATAACGTGATACGCACTTTCGCATACGGTATACCATTCATCACACTGTAGTACCAAGTCATACTTAAAAAACATTTAACTGTCGAACTTCCGTTGGTTGTTGGTACAACTTAACACACCATTTGTCTATTTAACGGCGACGGTTAATTTATTGTGAATTAACCCACTTTAGAAATGTTTGGTTTAATGGTTTTGCTAAATTTGTGTCTGTGTGTGTGTGTAGTACATATATATACATATGCGGGTGCGTGTGTTTATTGGTTTTGCAAGCGATCACCGAGATGAACGTCCTCTGTGTAATATGAATTGATTGTGGCTGTTGCATGCTAAACTGCAAAAACAACGCTATTTGAATAGTATCGCGTAGTTTCATGTGTGCATATGCGAGGTCATGTTTACATGACAGATTGGCATAAACAATGGGCATGCATCTAATTAGATCGTTCCTAGGGTGTGTACATCTAATGTTAATAATAATCGAACGATTAAATATTGATGGTACAGACCCTCATCCACTCTTTTTGAAAATCGTCTTCGTTAAAGAAAACTTTTAGGAAAAGTAATACAATTTTGTCAGGATACGTAAATTACTTATTTATTAACATTTTAAACTACATTTTAAAAACCAATAAAACAAAGAAAACTATCTAGAAAAATCTAATAAATCGTCGATTTATTTTAAACTTTCATATATTGTACTCAGTTATCGAATAAAATAATTGGAAGTGGTCTGTGTTCTGTCGAAACTACCAGACGCGGATCGCGATTTCGATCTTTTCGGATCTCATCAGCGCGTCGCAGACAGCTCCGACAGAACACAGGCCAACTTTTACCTGCTGTCTTAACAGCGGGTTTTAGAAAATACCACAAATGGCGCGGTAAACGCCACCTGTAGTACAATGCTACATTTTAGGATAACGTAATTACGTAATTACCGCGCCATTTGTGGTATTTTCTACTGTACTCAGTTACGTACACATGTTAAAGTACTTCAGTATGACACCCAAATTTGCACTGTTATACCCACCTCGCCTCCCTGCCTCCCTCAAAAAAACCTTTGTAGTATTGTACAAGGTCATTCCTGTATCTTCCACCCACTTTACGCGTTTCCACATACTTTATCATCACTAATGTTCCCACTACTCATAGTAGAAAAAAAGACAAATGAAATCTGCCTACCTAGTACTAAACTGCAGGTAGAGATACTTCAGAATATTATGAACCTTGGCTGTGAATTGGGCAGTGAAAAAACTCTGCCATTTCTACCACTTAAAAAGATTTACCGTTACTATTTACAGTCTACTTGGAACTCCAATAGTGGTTCAATAGCAATACAGAAAATGGTTAACAGCTGAGTCAATGCTTTCGTAATGTACAATGCGAATGCAATAAGATCCGCCTCTAGAACATGCGAAGGCTCATGAGATTCTAAACTGGCTATAAGTATTATGATACTCGTTTTGAAATATATCTGGCAAAAAGAGATTTATTGGTCGAACACGTACGGCGTGCTAATAAAGTTGTACGATCACGGACATTCCTACGTAAGCATCATATTTATTGATGGTACACAAAATATGTATAATAGGTAATTATATGCCGAAACCATAAATAAATATTCGTAAGTGCAACACAGAAAATACGTGACATGTTTAAATTACTTTGTAAAAAGTACCAGCTTGTAGAGGAAAAAAAGACAAGGACGTTAATGCAACAACACTAAATAATGCATGGTTACAATAATATCATTGTTATTGATAGAACATTCCCGACGAATCTTATAGAAATATAGAAAAGGGCGCATTTGAAAATTGCAAGGACCCCTTCCTTGCGGTGACGTGACATTCTCTTTCTCATCAAGGATTCGGAACTCAGTCCCTTACTATTCAACATCGTAAAGGACTATCTGACGACGGAAATTCAGCAACCTGCTCTTTGAAGTATTTCTGTACGTAGACGACGTCGTTCATGTTAATAAAGATCCGTTTCCTTACAAACCTTAAAAAGTGAAGATCATCATTGGAAAACGCGGTTCTAATGAAAGGCAGATAGGAAAAACAAAGTATCAACATTGACTCTTATCTGACTCAAAACAGCCACTAATACAATTAAATTTCAGAGCTGAATCATAAGAATCTTTTGGATGCTTTCTTCCTACCAGTTGCTAATGCTTGTATGTGGCCAGTCTGGACTACGCTGGTGGTAGGGCGGAAAACCATCTTCAGCCATCTTCCAAAAATCGTAGGAACATAGCGTGGTCACTCCTAAGACTGATCATTCCATTTCCAAGTATTTGTGAACAGTAACCTAATATATAGGTCTACCTCTACTCCTATTAAGTTCTATTTTTGCTTCTCATGTTTCCAACTAGACCCTCATGCCAGAGAATGTGTCTTACTTTCATAGTGACCTCTGTTTTCCAACTTTTTTTAGTACCTCCTCATTTCTAATCTTCGTTATCCACGGGATCCTCATCATTCGCCTATAACCCTACATTTCTGCTTGTAATATGTCTCCAACTAGTCCTTCATGCCTGAGAAGGTATCCTATCAATCTATCTCGCCTATTTCTTATGAACTTCCTCTGTTTTTCTACTTTTTCTAGTACCTCGTTTCTAACCTACTCTATCCACGGTATCCTCATCGTACACCTCTAAGAATCATATTTGAATTTGCACCATCCTCTCTTTTATATATCAACCACTCCTTTCATTCTGAAATCCTAGATACTAAATATTATAAAAAAAAAATATTTTGTAAAACTCACGAGCCGAAAAAATGTTCAACGGGCCGCGGGTTGGCTACCCCTTGACTAGACCATGCCGCTAGATCACCCTGAGAACAGTAATCACCATAAGTTAATCGGTGATGCTCGAATGCGAATTCACGTCGAGGGCCAAAGTGCAGTAAGCTCCTCTATGATCGACGGGATAGAGTGCTTAGGATGCCAGAATAACGAATGAAGTGATAAACAAACATATACCGGGTGGTTTTAAAATGATACCGATGCCAGACAAACTCAAACAGTCACGCGCTCATTGGTGCGATCATGTCATGAAAAGATAGACTTACAATCCGCGGCATTTCTGAGATCGAATTTACAAAAATTTATTTTTCGTTATTTCTAAACTTGAAAAGTAATTTTATTTCAAAGAAGTGAGAATATATGTATTGTATTTATTATTTATTTATTACTACTTAATGTTTTAAAATTGTAATAAAAGCTTAGCAACGCAGTCGCTACGCACATTGTCGCAACGGGTTCTAGACACAGAAAAGTGTGAAGAATATTAGCACTGAAGGGTTAAAAATGATCTCGATAGATATAATATAGATTAAAGGGCGATTTAGAGACGATATCGCCGGAGAAGAATGATTCAGAGGAGTCGACAACAATTAGAAATCGGACAAGGTCTGAAGAAATTTTGTAATTACGTACTACATCTCCTTTTCACTTAACCTCATTTGTGAGTAGGTATCAGAGGCAATAAATTGAAATAAATCCATCACTAACAATATACGAAAGAACGACTTGATAAAAAAAATTAAAGAAAACAAAATCGTTTTTTATACTCATACGATAACAGATTTAGAGTTTTCTAGATTCAAGCGAAATTTTTATATAAAATAATCCTGAAGCACTAACTACATTTCTATACGTACCAACTTTATGTTAATATTTGTGTGGCAACAATTAAATAATGCAGAACAAAGTGAAGTTTTATAACAAGGTTTTCGACATTTTTCCTCTGAAGAACATTAGTAATGTGAATAAATGTTTACACTAATAATAAGCGAATAATATGCAAAAAAGACAGGTATCTGTTACTACGAAATAAAACCGCTAAATGCTTTCACAGTAATGAGCTGAAAATAAAAACAGACTTTTGACTATATACTTTTTCACATATAAAGTACGAATATTAATTAGAAAACAAATTAATTACTTAATATCATTCACAGCATGCAAAATTTTTAAGTACTAGGAAATCTTGTTGGTTAACATTGTATTCTTGTTCTATTGTATAATCATTCCCTAAGTTTGAAATTGAGATGTTTGAGAATTTTTGTATTTTGCGTATTTTCATTTTTTTTTATCAAACCAAAAAAATAGATACGACGAAAGGGTTTCAGAGTTTACGCAATTTATACTGAAGCGAATGAGTCTGAAAAAGAATCGTGGACTAATAAAGGAGATAGAAATCACAATAATCCTCTGCGCAATGAGTTTCGGTATTGTCAATTGTTAAACAAAATTGCCGGTTAACAGCGTGATCAATAACTACAGGCAACGTGGTAAACGCCATCTGTAGAGATTTACCACTAATAACGGTAGGTTCGTTAATTTTTAACAAATATTTTGTGAATTTGTTAAAAATAATATAAAAATTAATTTTTGTTACGAAAACATTTCTGTTAAACTTACGCAACAGTTATAAAATACAAAATAAATTCCAATTAATTCAAGAATTTACTAATTATTTAAAACATAAACTTTCTTTTTTATTTTATTTTTCAGTCTACTAATGTCTTCATTAGAGTATGAAAAAAACAGTGTTACCAGTTTAATAATATTTTTGAAATGATTACGCACAATCTGAGGTTGAATGGGTAATTAACAGTATATCGGGATGGCTCATTAACCGCTTTGTGTTTACAAAATAGGTAATGATAATTCTGCCGATCGACAGAGCAACAACTGCCACAAAGTTATTATTCAAGCAAATACCTGAAAATGAATCGGCATATGAATAAAACATGCACGTTTACAAATTTCAGTTAGGTACGTACATTTGAATCACCATTTAACCAATTGAAATTGCAAATAAATTTAAGGCTTTACTTTGTCGAAATCAATAAACAGTGATTATTTCGCTAAATACGCGGTGTGATCCAAAAGAACCCACACAATTCTTAACGGTACGTGTGAGAGTAACTGGTCTACAGTCATCATCACAAAGTTTTCAACCCGAAGACTATGCTCTACCTCTACCCTCTTAACTCCTGCTTTTAATTTTTATGACATTACTTAGAGGTTAAGACCATTGCTTAGCATTCCGGAGGACGCCGGTTCGATTTCGGATCAGTTTGCCTTTGCCTTTAATAATCTTTCATTCACTTCTGTCTTCGTTTCGTCCGTCTCATCTTTATCACTCGAACCACCTTCCACCCATTCCCACGATTCCAGAAAGAAGGCTGATGAGGGTCTTCCACCCTACCTTCCAGCGTAGTCCGGAGGGACTGCCCGCCTACTAGCATTACTCGCTGGTGGGAATGAATACCCAAAATTTTTTTTAAGTTTTTTGTCCTACCAACCCATCTCGCGTATTTCTTATTGACTTCCACAAGGCCTTCCATCTCTTACGCTTTCTGATACCTCCTTATTTCTAACCGTTTACATCTTCGATATTTTTAATATATTCTTCTATAACACCAGATAAAAATGTTTCCCACCATTTAATCTATATATCGAAGACGCGATAAACACCATTAAAGACAGGACAACCTAGCGTCATAGTTTGTGTTCATTATCTCTACCTCTATCCATAGAAGATTCAAATAATTTTTTTAGATGACGAAGATGTCTGATAAATAATTTCTTTTCCCTAGAATAATTTGTGACCGGAGTGCAAAGCGCGATACACAGATCCAGAAATTGAAGTTGGGGTAAAAGTAGCACCAGCACGAAAAACTAAACTTTTTCTGTGACCCTAAAGTTTGCCGCCCCTAGGCCGCGGCCTATTGACAAATCCAGCACTGATTTATTACGTTTGAATGATTCCATAGACTCAAATAGGGTCAAAAGTCAAAATACTATTCCCCAGTTGTAAACCTTTTTAACACTCCCACCAAATGACCAAATCCTGAACTAATGTTCACCCAGAGTAACAATTCTACTCAACCGTAACTCTTTTGGTAGAGCATGGAACAGTCGATTCTATTCGATTCGATTTCTACATTAAAAAATGTACTTTTAATCCTGTAACTTGCATATGTTGTTCGAAAGCAGTAAAATGTTAAAATATCTTCACCGTCCGAATTAAATTAAAAAAGCTTTTTTCCTATTTATGCTTGACGAAAACAAAAACACGTACGTACCTAAAACAAATGAAAGAAGAACATTTTTAAAGTTGACGTTTGTTTTCGAAAGGTTCAAATCAATCGTTTTGTACTTATTTTGGTAAATAAACTGTCGAGTTTTCCGTCAATAGTGAATGTTGTACGGTTCTATTTTTAACGGGCAGTCGTTAAATGCGGGCTACTACATTATTTGTTAGGAGTTAATAACCTACAATAAAACAACGTCGCTCGCTGGTCATAATACAATATCGAATTTAAGTAAAGTTGAACGTCAAAAAATAAGATAATAAAATAAATATCCGTTATCAAAAAAAAAAAAACAAAATAAGCAATTACAAGCTATGAAGCTTATAAAATAAAATGTTACACACTTTTCAAGCGATTAATACCACCCATCATACTGATTTTACGTTATTACATCATATAATATACAGGGTGTCCCAAGAAAGCAGGTTTCTTCAATAACTGCATTACAGTGGAAGATATCAAAAAAAGTTTCTTACAAAAGTGGTACCATATATATGTATCTTCATATCCTAAAATTATTTTCGATTATACAGTGTCCCATTTTTCCCGGAGGCAACCTAACATTTCAAATGAAATTTCCAATTTATTATTGCATTTTTGAATTCTTCGTTAAATTTAAATACTACTTTGTTAACCACATATTATGTCTAAAAAGCATCAAACGCGCTTGCTCGGGATACCCGGTATATCCTAACCTTGGTACCTTCATCATTCTATTCCGCTGCTCCACATTTCGGAAACATGCATGCAAACATTCACCTTTAAAGGGACTTATTAATACGTATAAATGCCCGTCGATGAATGCAAGATCTTATATTAAAACCCAGGTATACGGGTGCAATAAACGTACGTACATGACTCCTGAAAAAAATCGGTTGTCTGTAAAGTCGGTTTACTGACGATAGTTGAACGTGACAACGTCATAAGAAAATACTGATGGAATGGTTTCATTTTTCAAAAGAAAATTTTAATTTTATTTGTTTGATAGATATTTTGTATGGATATAGAGGAGGTAAATGGAAATGTATTATTGTATAGCAGCTGTCCACGCGGTCGCATCGCCCACTCAAGTAGGAGAGAGACAGATGTCGAACGCTGCCGAACGCGGAGGCCGATTGTGCCTCTTTGTCGCTCGTTCCGCGCTCTCGCTTGCACTTCAAGCCTTAAATGGAACGCCTCAGAGCGAGGTAACGCCGCATGAGTCATGTTTTTTCGTGCGTGCAGCCGGCTTCATCGAATTATAAGACGTTGTCACGTCAAAAACGGAAAAAATAACGCGACGTACTTAACCATATAATCAACAAGTTGACGTTATTCAGTATGCACACTACTGTTATTCAACGCCCGTCGATGAATGTACGCACCTACTATATTAAAACCTAAAGAAAAAATGACGCTATGCTCTTTTTGACTGCATTATCAACAAGATAAGAATATTCAGCATACACACGAAAGTTATTAACTGCGCATCGATAAATGTACGAGCATACAATATTAAAACTCACCCCCGTATGGATGTCTTTTATGGAACCTATGACTATAATGAACCTGCACAAATGATTTCTAATGCAAATTGAGTTAGTAACGCGATGTATGAAAAAAAAGTTGACGTTATTGGGCATCCAAATTAACGTTATTGAATGCGCGTCGATGAATGTACGTCTAATCTAATAAGTGTTTTTTGACTTCACAATCAACAGGATAATGTTATTCAGCAAACACACTTAAATTAAACACTAAATACACGTACATATATTAAGTCATCTATTCGTGTGTATGTTCCTTACGGGCCCTATAGTTTAAATCAACGTACGTGGGTGATTTCAAGTGAAAATAGAAAAGGTAAATAAATTCGAGTAATTAACAAAAATAGCGCCTTATGCAACTACATATTCCATTATCTTAATGCAATGATTTTTCATTCATTTTAGAGATATCAGCAAATGGATATGCACAAAACTAAGCAAAAAACTTATTATGCTTTTATTGAATGCGCGTTGATAAATGAACGTACATGCATTAAGTAATCTGCCTGTTCTTTATATATTTCACTTTGATGATTGATGTAACATATGGAAAAAGCAATTTCCTTATTAAACCTCGCAAGGTAATTACAAAAACGGTTCTTTCTCCCTTTTAAGAAAAGTTTTTCATTCATTTTCCTTCGCAATGGATTTCCTACGTGCATGTCGTTTATTTATTTACCAGCGACAAAAGATCATTTGATCCAGGCAACGATTGACTGTTTTAGTAAGTTACCACATTTTTGTGCAACTGTAATAAAGTTCGCATCAACAGGTGGGTAAGTTCAAATGAGTCCAACGTATACATAAATTGTCGGTTACGCAAGCTTTTGAAAAACATGTTGATCTGTGTTTAAAAGTTCAAGGCATATTGGGTGCGCAACAGCCGTAGAAAGGATTTAACTAAGCAAATAAATTAATAACACCTTATAACTACTGTTTTTGTCAGGTAAAAATGAGTGCAACAGGTAAACAAGGTTTTCTACGATTAAGTCGAAAGCAGTGGAACTTTTTCATGTATTGTTGCATTTCATACACGAAATATCGGTACACTCTTACGTTTAATTTTTTTCAACTCTTGAAGGTTAGGTTATGATTAGGAAAGTTGTGTGATAGTTTAGTATGTCGTCTGTCGACAAGTATTTGCTTCAACATGGATTTGCTTTAAAAAAAAATGTTCGTGTTGTCATTATTAGTTAAGGTTCGGTTAGATTAAGACCATTATGCTTCAGTAGGAAAAGACAACCCCAACGAAGCGACAAGTGTTGTCATAGTCACGTTCACAGAAAGTTCGGCTACAAATTGTCTTGTTTTTCAGTTTTCAGAAAACTTTAAAATGTTAGTAGAATGCAAAACTCTTCTGGTTAAACCCTTCAAGAAATTAAAAATTCTCACCAGTTTTGTTTAAAATGTTCATTTTATGCCTGATAACAAAATACCATTGTTTGTAACGAGAAAATATCATCATCGTCATTACAGGATCGTCAGTCCTAAGACTCTTTCCTTTCCCGAGTGAATCTTCGCATTTCTCTAAAAGTAGAACATCCCACTTCCTTAAGTATATGTGAGCAGTGATCTAATGTAGGTCTACTTCTACTCCTATTAACTCCTGTTTCTGCTTCTAATATGCCTCTGACTAGCCCTTTATTTCTGAAAAGGTGCCCTTTAGTTGGAGACGTCAAATGTTTAATTTTATTGAAATGTATTGCAAAACTGGCAACAAGCTGTTCAAAATTTTCATTTTTTTACAATTGTAAGTTTATTTGTGTATGCTAATTGTTAAAAATGACTCTGCATCTCTTAAACGTCAATAATGTCTTAACTACCAGGGACCAATAAATGTCGATAAAAATAATTTTCTTTTATTACAAATTTTAAAATTTCTAACCCCATGGAAGGGATGAGGGATGAGAACCTTAAACATCGTTCATAATCGGCGGAGAAGGGGGCTTCTTCGGATAAGTTCATTACAAACATTGTCATAAAAGTTGCCAAGTAAATTCAGGATTCATTTAGCTGTCAATCATACAGTCCACATTAAAAAAAATTCAATTTCCGAAAATTTTTTGTATTATAAAATTTTTATCATTTACCTAAAAAATATACCTTATAACAAAACTGATTCGCAATGATCGGTGTATTTTAATAATGAATAAGGCTGTTACCTTATTTTGAGAAAACATGTACCACTATAGCGCCGATAAGACGTAAAAAGCCATTGTACTGTTTCCGATAAATCCGTTATTTAGAACAAAACAGAATAGAGAAACGAATGGCAGGTCAGTAACATCAAACAAAACACAAGACAAACTGTCATTTTATTTACCAATTACCTAAGTATCTACATCAACCAAGAAAAGATTTGTAGCGATCGTTGACAGTGACTGCAATGTACCGCTAAAAAAAACTTGGCAATGTAGCTATTGGTATTTTATACATCTTCGATGGCGACGTTCTTTTATTGATGTTCTTGTTTGTGCCAACGTGCTATGTACTTATATACACAAAAACAGTGGCGTAGGTGCTTCAGGGCAAATGTAGGCAGCACCCACTCTTATAACATCTTCCTAAAAAATTAATCAATCGTCTAGACAAAATGATTTTAAGTAGAATTATTTTATTTTATCAATTTCTCTACGTATTGGTAAAATTGTATGATTGGAGTTCCAAACAATAATATTATATATAAAATTTGAAAAAATTAACAATTTATCCATTAATGTTTTCACACTTGATAAAAGTATTAACCATATAATCAACAAGTTGACGTTATTCAGTATACACACTACTGTTATTCAACGCCCGTCGATGAATGCAAGATCTTATATTAAAACCCAGGTATACGGGTGCAATAAACGTACGTACATGACTCCTGAAAAAAATCGGTTGTCTGTAAAGTCGGTTTACTGACGATAGTTGAACGTGACAACGTCATAAGAAAATACTGATGGAATGGTTTCATTTTTCAAAAGAAAATTTTAATTTTATTTGTTTGATAGATATTTTGNTTCACTTTGCATTAATTAATGACCTTTCGCGACTGTTACACAAACAAATGAAAAACAATAAAATTATGAGTGCTGTCAGCAATTTCTTATGCTGAAATGTACGATGTGTTGCATACGTATTTACAAACAATTCCTTAAAATTTAATTTTTCAAACAATTTTTAACACAAGGAGTGATTAAGCAAATTGTTCACAAAAGTGAATTTCGACTACTCGTGCTAACAATTTCGAGCTCACAGTGACTGACAGGAGGGAAGAACTAGTCACTTTAAACGATATTACAATATCACAATATTGCGAGTATACAGTTACATTCAACTATTTTACAATTGCCTTTTAATTTAGGAATTTGTTGAGCAATTATTTGAAACACAACAACAAGAAAATAAACAGAAGCCCTACACGCAAACATCAATGCTAACGTCAAATCTAAAAAAATGTATACTAACTCTTTTAAATGTTGTTGGAAAATTCATTTTCTGCTTGTCCAAACGTATATCTAGCGTAGCTAACAAATAGTCGAAAGGTATCGACATGGCAAGTGTTAACAGAATTATATCCTTAAAAACGACGAAAACCAAAATCATCGCTATAATTTGCCTGTTATTACCTACCCAAGTAAACCTCTAGTAAATATTATCTGTTTTTTCTTTATATTTTAAAATTTAGTTGTTCAGATTTTTAAAAAAGTAAAAGAATAACAATTGCAACCAACCAATTTTTCAGTTTTTACGTTCCATATATATTTGAACTTCCTCATTTGGGAAAAGAACCACATAACCTTTGAATTCGCAAACTGTGCCGGGCGGACCTGGCACTTGTTTTAGGATCCGGAGGGGTACCGGATAATGACGCCGAGTATCCGGCAGTATCGAGTAACTCTACCGGAGAAAAAAATAATAATTATAAAAGTATAATTAAAACCCTACCTAACGAAAATTAGTAATTAAGATTATATTGGGATTGGTCAATTACAATTATCTTATCGGTTTATCAATATCATCATCATAGGGTCGTCAGTCCTAAGACTGGTTGGACACGTACCTCCACTTTTTCTTATTCTGAGCTAATCTTCGCATTTCCTTAAAACTAGAACAACCCACATCCTTAACTATTTGCGAACAGTAATCTAATCTAGGTCTACCTCTACCCTCGTAACTCCTGTTTCTGCCTCTAATATGTCTCTGACTAGACCTTCATGCCTAAGAAGGTGTCCTACCAACCTATCTCNTCAGTCCTAAGACTGGTTGGACACGTACCTCCACTTTTTCCTATCCTGAGCTAATCTTCGCATTTCCTTAAAACTAGAACAACCCACATCCTTAACTATTTGCGAACAGTAATCTAATCTAGGTCTACCTCTACCCTCGTAACTCCTGTTTCTGCCTCTAATATGTCTCTGACTAGACCTTCATGCCTGAGAAGGTGTCCTACCAACCTTTCTCGCCTATTTTTTACCGACTTCCATAGAGTCCTCTGTTTTCCTATTCTTTCTAATACCTCCTCATTTCTAACCCTCTCTACCCACGTTATCCTCATCATCCGCCTATAACACCACATTTCGAAGGCTTCTAACCTTTTCTTTTCCGCCGCGCCCACTGTTATCGGTTTATACATGTCTATATTTAATTTCAAAGTGCAGATCTATTTCCATTAAACGAATTTTTTTTTTCCGATCCAACGACGTCCAATAGTTTTGATGTTTATCGTATAAAGGCTGATTCACACATGTAGTCCGTATTCATACCGTACTACTGCCGTGCCCTCTCGTTACACATCAAATATATATGTATGTTTAAATTTGATAGAAACCTTCTTAGCCGTATAAGCCACATGGCCTAGATCCTAGACATTTATACTAAAATTTAATTGGTTATTTAAACGACTTTTTGAACGGGACTTGATATGATTTGATGATTTATTCCGTTTCCATATTCTCCCGTAGGGAAAGCAAAATGATCACCGAACATAGAAATTACTTATTATTTTGTCGACATTATTTACTTTTATGTCAGATTAACGAAGATTCGTAATTAGCCAAACGTGTGGTATATATTTTTTCATCCGGGGGGTTATCGCCAGCTTCTATGAAAAGTATTCTAAACTAACCGAATTTTCAAAATATTTAGAACAAAGCGCAACACCCCTCAGAAACGTTAAATTACATTTACTGAACTTATAATACTACCTTATTATTTATTTAAAAACGTCACTGAAGGTATTTGAAGGATTTTCTCTATACCACTTTGTATATTCCAAATGAGGATGTCATTCTTTGATGATTCGGTTCTTAATTCACAACTAATATATGCAGAGCAAATCTACCATTACATCTTCGTTGGACGATGGTATCGCTAATACTATTTTTTCATACATCTAGGTTGCAGAAACGCAAGAACAAAACCTTTGGATGTTTTATATAATGTTGGTGGGCGCACAGTTCTTCCGGACTACGCCGGAAGGTAGGGTGGAGGAACCACTTTACGCCGGAAGATAGGGCGGATTAACCACTTCAACATCTTGGAATCGTGCGAATAGGTGGGGGTGGTTGGGTTGAGTAAGAGGAGACGAACGAAATGAACACAGAAAGTAAACTGATTATTGCTCACCGTTTGTCTAATTCATCCAAGGAAACCACGGAAAAGCTTGGATCAGGGCAGATCGATCCGGAATCAAATGTTAATCAATGGTCTAAACCCTTAGGGCCTTAGGCCATTCAATTCGGTCGCACAAATGGACGTACGAATAAGTTAATAAGCAACCAGTTTTATGCGATTGCTTTCATGATTTCGGTTGCTTAAATAGGCAAATCGTTTAATATTTATTACTCTAACAATAAATTCTAGGTATACTGAAGCAGCAAAGATTTATTGGATGACACTGAGGTCAGTTAGCAATTACGTAATTTTATATATTTTATTTCCATTTTAATCTACCAAGTTTATTAAATTAAAACTACAAAATGGCAAAATTCAACGTCGTTTTAGAACAACTGAGTTATGGCTTTCAAAGACTATAAAAAAGTTACACATTAGATTATTCTGATTTGGACAAACATGTCAACAACTGAAGCAAAATGTCGTTGGCTATTTAAACGACTTTTTGAACAGGACTTAATATGGTTTGGGACACTGGTGAGGACGGTATTTAATGGAAAACCTGCTAGAACGAAGACATGAATCATTAACCGTAGCGGTTTGGCCGGGTTTCCGGCACAGCTAATGTCGAGTACCCGGCTATCCGATATCCGGCAAAATCAGTATCCGGTGCATTTGTAGTAAATACATTATCGTCAAGTACAATAATTTCTGTATAAGCAACGAAGAATAGGTGTACCACTAAATTTTTCAATATTATCACTTTCTACAATTGAAATAGGAACCAAAATTATGTCTCTGATTAGACCTTCATGTCTGAGAAGGTGTCCTACCAACCTATCTCGCCTATTTTTTATTGACTTCCATAAAGTCCTCTGTTCTCCTATTCTTTCCAATACCTCTTCATTTCTAACCTTTTCTNTAACGGTTTCGAAAATCTAGCAAAATTCTTACAAAAATCACCATCACTATATAGTATAAAACAAAGCCGCTTCTCGCTGTTTGTCCCTATGTATGCTTAGATCTTTAAAATTACGCAACGGATTTTGATGCGTTTTTTTTAATAGATAGAGTGATTCAAGAGGCAGGTTTATATGTATAATACATGCAAAATATAGTAGAGAAACACTGGTAATTTTAGAGGTTTCTAATGTGATGTCGTATATAAACACATTTTTTGCGCTTACATTGCAAACGCTGGCTGAACCTTACGAGATAGATCAAAATAATGTACTACAGTATTGTACATCTTAAAAAGGTCTACAAAAAAGTTCAGGATGGTCTATATGTCTATGTCTATCTCTTAGGGATAACCCACAATAACCATTTTTTATCCTTTACTTTTTATGAGAAACAATGACTTATTTACGAAGCGATTGTAGGCAATACAGCATTAATTCTTACCCAATTAAGTACCTTAAATATATTGTGCATTTACTATATATAGATCAATATGGACCTCTACAGCATGTAATTTAAATTCATATTTTTGAAGTTTTTGGGAGGCCGGTTTGTATTGTTTAATGACAAAAAAAACTATGAATGTTGTATATTAAGACATTCGTAGTATATTTAGTATGTTCAGGGGGTGTCTTTTGAAGATTTCCCCTCCTCGATAATAATCTAAACAAAACAACAGTATATTTAGTATGAGCATTGCACCCGTGCGAAGTTGGGGCGGGTCGCTAGTATTATATAATTTTAATACCTCTTCTATTAAAACGTTTATGAGATGGCTTTCGTTTATAATATTATTTAAATGAAGCCTTGTTGTATGGTATATATGGTATAAATAAAATAAAATAGATTGTTACATTCAATTATTACAATTACGTCAAATTTCCTTGAACTATTTTCTGCACTTGACTTAAAATTTATTTCTACATTCTCATTTTAATTGATATGACAAATTCGATTATAATATTATTTAATAAAACGTCATCATTCTCAGTAAGCACTTTATCCTGAAAAAGTCGGAAATAATTTTATATCTATTTGAGTAGGTACTTAGTAGTTAATATAAATGCATTTACTTTGAAATAGTAATACATAAATAAGTACACTAATTATTATAATTATACAAGTACGTTAATTATACTAAAATGTTAGTAAACAAGAAACACCCGGTAGGAACGAAGCTTACTATG
>NW_020442465.1:3023401-3027420 GCF_000699045.2 Agrilus planipennis
TTCCCGAAAGTAAACAAAAGAGTGTTTAAAGGAAGAGACGATCGCCGAGAGGAGGAAGGAATAAATTGATCGTTGCAGAAGTGAATCCAGAAATAAATTGACAGTGATAGCAGTGAAATAAATAGCGCAGTGAATAGTGATATATCAACAGTAGTGTAAATAAATAGAATAATTCATAACCTAAGTTTAGTAATAATTTAATAGTGTTTTTTAGTCATTCAATAATTAGAGTAAATAAATAGTTAAAGTTAATTTTGTTAAACCCACGAACATTACAATATTCATCATATAAGATTAATCCATTTTAGGCTAGCGTTACGAAACAGGGAAATCCCTTGACCTAAGGAATTTGGAGTTAGCATAGGGAAACAGGAATTTTTATTTAATTTATAATATAATTTAATTTTTGTGACAAATGAATTCTTGGTGTTTACTTACTTTGACTTGGAAAATTTATTTACTTGTGCATAACTAAATAAAAAAGGTCTTTCCTTTTTACGCCAAATGATTTTCTTTTTGTTTAAAGAGCCTTTTTTCGCCATAAGAATTTCCGGGAAATTTCGGTAAAAAAACTAAAGAATAAAAAGATCGTCATCTGATTTTTGCTGGTTCGCTCCTTGCCGGTCGTAACGTGTTTATTCCAACTAATACATATAATGGATATTAACTAATTAGTAGAAGTATTAGCTTGCAGCCATCAACAAATTTGACCGTTTAGAGACTTATGGTTAGTTACGTTAGCACTGCATGAAAATCAAATTAATTTTGTCACATAATAAATCAAATAGAATTAGAAATTAATGATTCTCGGTTTTAGTGATTGTGAGCTGTGAGACTTTTCTTTTTGTGTTACATTACAAGATTCTCGGTTCTTGATGGACAAATGAACTCCGTAGCGATGCGTACGATTCTGTTTTTTTTTTATTTTAAGCTACGGAATGTTAAAAAATGCAAATTTTTAATTTATTATAATAATTAGTTAAACACAAGGATCAGTAGTTATTTCTGCCTTGTTCAAAAACCATTTATCGTATATGCGTACCGGATTGACCGTCAAATATAAACAGTTCTTCGAAATAGAAAGACGATTCACGTGGATCGACGAAAAAGACGAATCCACACTTAATAATTTATCTACGTCATATAATCTGACAGATATTGATTGATCTAATCTTATATCATCGTCATCATCATTAGGTCGTCAGTCCTAAAACTGGTTGGACACGCACTTTCACTCTTTCCTATCCTGAACTAATCTTTGCATTTCCCTAAAACTAGAACATCCCACATAATTAACTATTTGCGAACAGTAATCTAATCTAGGTCTACCTCTACTCCTCCTAACTCCCATTGCTGCCTCTAATATGTCTCTGCCTAGATCTTCATGCCTGGGAAGGTGTCCTACTAACCTATCTCGCCTACTTCTTATTTACTTCCATAAAGTCATTTGTTCTCCTATTCTTTCTAATACCTCTTCATTTCTAATCTTCTCTATCGACGGTATCCTCAACATTTACCTATTACACCACATTTCGAACGCTTCTAACCTTTTTTTTTCTGTCGGAGCCACCGCTTCGCACCCGTACAACGCCGCGCTCCAAACATACACCTTTAAAAACCTTTTTCGAATTTCTAAATTAACCGGTTGCGAGCATAGAAGTGGCTTCTTTCTATTGAAGGCGACTCGGCTCTGCGCTATCCTTTGTTTTATATCCCTACTACTCCTTCCTTCCTGACTTATCTAACTTTCTACATATCTAAAATTAGCCACTTCTTCTCCTATCTTTATATTCGCTCTTTCCCTACTTTTCCTTCCCTTGCATACCAGCGTTTCTGTTTTACTTTTATTCATTTTCATTCAGCACTGTTTGCCAAAGAAGCAAACATGCGCTCTATATCCGAAGTGGAAAATCACATTGTTCACTAAAAAGTAATACTTCAAGTTTTTTCTTTTAGACGTCTTTTAGTTTCTAATTCTTCATTTTGAATAAGTTATAAACCGGGGGTAAAAAGAATCATCTAATCTCTCAGAGAATAAATATAATATGAGGAATATAATTCAATATGAAGATAGAAAGGAACTGTAATATTCTTGACATAAACATTTCACGTAATATAAAAAATTCAAAATAGCTTTCACTGAAAAGAACTCATATTTACAAGATAAGCTGAAGATTAAGCACCGTGTCTGAAAATGGATTGAACGGCCCTGGTATGTGTAATAAACAAATAAAATGATTAATTAAATGCCTTTAGCCGTAACTGAAGGTAGTTGCCCTGATTGTTTCTCCACATGGAAAAAGAACATGGACGGTGGGTGCGGCGGAAAAAAAAATTAGAAGCGTTCGAAATATGGTGTTGAGGATACCATAGATAGATAAGGCTAGAAATGAAGAATAGGAGAACACAGAATTCTATGGAAGTCAATAAAAAATAGGCGAGATTGGTAGGACACCTTCTCAGGCAAGAAGGTCTAGTCAGAGACATATTGAAAGCAGAAGCAGGGGTTAAGAGGAGTAGAGATTAGATTACTGTTTGCAAATAGTTATTGATGTAGGATGTTCTAGTTTTACGGTAATGCGAAAAGTAAGTCAGGATAGGAAAGAGAGGAGGTGCGTGTTCAACCAGTCTTAGGACTGATGACCTTATTATAATGATGAACGTTACCAAATATTTTCGATACTGTTTTTATATTTATTTGTGTTTTTGCGTTTTTCTGCTTTTTATTCGTTATTTTTATATAAGCATATATATTCTTTCATTTGTTTGTATTTATCGTATAAGATTTCGAAGATTGTGAAATTCCCTGCATTCGCTCCTGTTATTATCTAGGTATTTAAATATATTACAATTAATGGCATTTCATTTAAGTTTTATATCTCACTAATCGTATGATAAACTTCTCTATTTTATTCTAAATTAAAAAATCATATTCATGGAAAGAAAATTCCATATCATGTAGCTTTCAACACATAAAAAGTATGTTTTTGCTTGAAAACAAAAACCTGAGCAGGTACTTAGACACATTAGCCTTTCACCCCAGACCGTAAATTTACATTTTTGTAATTAGTGTTTTTGTTTGTTTGTTAAAAAAAAAACAAAAATAAAAATTGTAATTATACATGAATAATGCGTACGAACAAGTAGATGTCATGTAGTTAGTTGTCGACGTGGTTCTAAAATCAAAATGCGCTCAAGGCTACGCAAAGCTATAATATAATGGCCTTGATTTCTGAAATGGACGTCAAGTTTTTGCTATTACTAACATGAACAAATTTGGTTACAGAAGCAGAACTAGGTTACAGATAATGTGAGAAAAGAACTGGATATTTAACTGCATACGCATAGTAAATCATTAATGTTTTATTGAGAAGACGTAGGTATTGTTTGTAATTACCGTACCCAATAATATAGAAAACGTTAAAAAAATATGCCTAGTATCAAAAATACAACATAAGTATCTATATTACAGAATTTAACGTTTATTATTTAGATCGCATTAAACCTGTTTTTTTTTTTATAAACGGAAAATTAAAAATACATTTCATCATCATCATCATAAGGTCGTCAGTCTGAAGACTGGTTGGACACGCACCTCCACTCTTTCCTATCCTGAAATAATTTTCGCATTTCCCTAAAACTATAGGCTTGTTCGGAAAGTCATTTCGTTTTTTTTTTTGTGGGCATGAAAGACAGTTTTTGTATAATAAACAAATACTTTATTAAATTATATATTGACCGTTCTGGTCCAACACCTTTTGCCATCTTTTTGGTAGTAGCATAATTCCACGCTCATACAATTTTTGGTCTTTGCTGGCAAAAAACTGATCGAGGAGGTTTTTGACCTCCTCATTTGAGGTGAAGGTTTTACCGTCTAAAAACTTTTAGAGTGACCGGAACAAATAATAATCAGATGGTGCCAGGTCTGGAGAATATGGTGGGTGTAGCATTGTATCCCATTCAAGCTGTAAAAGCTTTTGGCGAGTGACCAAACTTGTGTGAGGTCTCGCGTTGTCTTG
>NW_020442465.1:3028401-3034554 GCF_000699045.2 Agrilus planipennis
TCTAATATGTCTCTGACTAGACCTTCATGCCTGAGAAGGTGTCCTACCAACCTATCTCGCCTATTTTTTTTTGACTTCCATAGAGTCCTCTGTTCTCCTATTCTTTTTTATACCTCTTCATTTCTAACCTTCTCTATCCACGGTATCCTCATCATTCGCCTGTAACACCACATTTCGAACGCTTCTGGACTTTTCTTTTCAGCCGCGCTCACTGTCCATATTTCGCACCCGTCCAACGCCGCGCTCGAAATACACCTTTAACAACCTTTTTCGAATTTCTAAATTAACCGTTCGCGAGCATAGAAGTGACTTCTTTTTATTAAAGGCGATACGACCATGCGCTATTCTCTGCTTTATATCCCTACTACTCCTTCCATCCTGACTTATCTGACTTCCTAGGTATCTAAAATCAGCCACTTATTCTAATTTTTCGTCTCCTGTCTTTATAATCGCTCTTTCCTTATTTCTCCTTCTCTTGCATACCGGTATTTTTGTTTTACTTTTATTTATTTTCATACAATACTGTTTTGTCAATACCACTTTAATTTTATTTAAAAGTATCCCTAACTCCTCCTTGCTGGATGCTAATACTGCTATATCATCTGCAAATCTAAGCATACTATCTTTTGCCCCTGTATATCTATCCTTACAGTAGTACTGGCTTTAATGATGTTGCGTCTTCGATGTATAGATTAAAAAGTAGCGGTGACAGTGAAATACATTTACAGGCCTCTATATTTGGCTCACCGAATATAGATTCGAGATACTCATTATTAACAACAATTTTAATTAAAAGTGGTTGGTTGATAAAATTGGACCTTTGAGAAATTAATTTAGGACATTACATAGGAAGAAAACATAATTTGAATCCTCAAAGTTATGACCACATTCGCAGCAGGGGCTTTCCACTATACTGACCCTATGCAGCGATCGAACAAGGTTGTAGTTATTGCACCTAATTCTGTTTATTTATTGTTGTTATTGTTTTCCTATCTAATTTGCAATTGAAAAACCAAGGTTTAATTTTAGGTTTGTAGTAGCATTGAAAGTATATTTATTACGATTTTCAGTGAATACAAATTTTAGCAGAAGTTATTGTCTCTAATTTGGATTTAGAAAAATTAATCTTTAGTACAATAATTAATTTAGCGGTAGGTACCTGTCAGTTCACGTATTAATTAAAATAAGATGGGTCCTAAGGATTAAGTTCAGGTCGCTTCCGGTTCAGGTGATTTTAATTAATGCTATTTCCGGAAGCCATCAACCCATAAGTGACCTTTGATTCAGCAGTGAAGTTCGATCTAAATTTAACTACTAAATACAATCTTAAACGGTAAAATAATTGATTAATAATGTCGTCTGTTTGCACCTGTGATACTGATAGCCGGAAGTCATAAATTACCTGGCGAAGACGAAGGAAACTACATACACACAAACTACGGGAAGGTTCCGGAATTAATGAGTCACATATTCTGTGACTTAAGTTTTAAAATCCAAACGGTAAAATATTTGTCGCCTCTAAAATTTCGGAATCCTTAAAATTTTGGAGTCTTCAAATGTCTTGGTTGTGTTGCAACCGTTCGCTATGTGCAAAAGTGACTGTGGCGCTGCCTGTGGCCAATTTTCAAATTTCTCAGTGAGAAAAATACGTTTAAACTAAATTAAATACATTTAAAATAAAATAGTTTTGTTGGAAAAATATCATAATATTTAAACTAGTCAAGGAGGAGTGGTTATATAATAAGAATAATAATGAATAAAATTATTCAAACTAGGTTTTTTGAAGATAACTTATTCTATTAAATTTAATCCTCAAACAATTCTGAAAGGTAAAGCTTTGGCCGTTCTTCATGTCATGAGAATTGAAGAATTAGATGGTTGTGACTATTTTGATTAGGTGTAGTGTCATCAGGCAAACTTCAGTTACTTTATCACCTTATAAAGTAGAATTGAAGGCAAGTTAATTCTGATTAAATGTAAATGAGGTTATGATAATATAAGATTAGAAAATTATTCGTCAATCTAATTTCTAATTAGTCTAACATTCATACGAAAATTTATTCATTTTATCAATGTCTAATTTTTTATAGCTCAATAGAGAACTATGTATATTGAAAAATTATATTTATTTTATTATATTTCCAGATATTATAGTATATACTGTTATATATTGTTTATTTCTTTAATAATATATATTCATAAAATAACGAAATTCTTAAACACTCTGTTGCCTTCGGACTGCACCTAACGAATTTAGCCGCCTCTGTAATTTGTGTGCAAACAGTGAATTTGCGATTGGAAAACAATAAAATTCGAAACTTGAATTACAGAACACGAAAAAAGTGCTTTCTAACATGGTGGCATAGTTTGCAGGATAAAACTTAGTAAATTGTATTAAATAATTGTTTTTTTTGAGCGTATATAATTTCTTAAGCAATTGGATTTATTCACTGTAAAGTTTCTAAAACCGACACTTCAGGCGCTGGCGTCAACGTGCACATAGCGAATTTTTAGTCAAGAACAGTTTTTTCGTTCTTATGACTACAACAGTGCAGTGATTATTTTTAAATGTAATAGGAAGATGGAGCAGGTTATGCTTAGTGACCACAAAAATCGGTGTAACATAATCTCCGTAACGAGTCTCTGTTAATTTATCTGCATATTGTTACAGCAGCACGTTTGTATAAGAGATGCATTGTGGGGATAGATCGATAAGCCAGTCACGTGTAGACGAAGGGTTTCAAGAGACTGGACAGTGAGTGCTCATTGTCCCTTAGGTGAACAGGTCTTGCAGCGTTCAACCAGGGGCTTGCTTGGGACACTAAAGTAATTTGTGTGAGAAACCGATAAAAAGACTAGTTTCGTACTTAAATCAAAGGTATCTATAATCTTGTACGAAAGATATTATCCTTCTTATTTTTTTTTTATTTATGTTGTCGAATAAATCGTTGTGCTTATTATCTTTTTTATCATCATCTGTCATTTTAGCCCTAGAAAACTGAACGTACCTTGATGAAAACACTATCGTATCTCACTAGTTCGTTGAGTTTTCCAAATTATTCTGTGAGTTTGTTGAAATTTTAAAGGGTCTTACAAAAAAACTTCTTTTTGTGATATTTCTTAACGTCAAGGTAAATTCGTAAAAACGTTTCCGTATTTTTCCGCGTAAGGAAAGCAAAATGATCACCGATCATAGAAATTATACATTACTTTGTCGGAATTTTTTGTGGTATATATCACCAGCTTCTATAAAAAGTATCCAAAAATAATCGAACTCTAAAAATGTTTAGGATAAAGCGCACCAACCCTCAAAAACGTTAAATTGCACTTATTAGACTTATAATACTACTTTATTATTTATTAAAAAAGGTGACTGATGGTATTTGCATGAATTTCTCTATACCATGTTGTATATTCCACAAAATCATTATTCTTTGATGATTCGGTTCTTAATTAACAACTAATGTATACAGAGCAAACCTACCATAAAATCTTCGTGGGACGATGATATCTCTAAAACTATCTTTTCAAGGTAGCAAAAATGGAAGAAAAAAACCTTCGGGTGTTTTATTTAATGCTGGTGTGCGGGCAGTGCTACCGGACTACGCCGGAAGGTAGGACGGAGGACCCACTTCGGAATCTTGAAAGGAAGGTGGTTGGAGTGAGTAAGAGGAGACGTACGAAATGAAGTCAGAAAGTGAAATAATTACCGTTCACCGGTTGTCTATGTGATCAAAGGAAACCACGGAAAAACTTCGATCAGGGCGGATCTAACCGGAATCGAACCGGTATCCTCCAGAATGTTAACCAATGGTCTAAACCCTTAAGCCATTCCATTCAGACACACAAATGGACATACAAATAAGTTAATAAGCAACCAGATTTATGCGATTGCTCTAATGATTTCGGTTGCTTAATTGGGCAAATCGCTTAATATTTATTACTCTGACAATGAATTCTAGGTATACTGAAGCAGCAAAGATTTATTAGATGACACTGAGGTCAGTTAGCAATTACGTAATTTTATATATTTTATTTCCATTTTAATCTACCAAGTTTATTAAATTAAAACTACAAAATGGCAAAATTCAACGTCGTTTTAGAACAACTGAGTTATGGCTTTCAAAGACTATAAAAAAGTTACACATTAGATTATTCTGATTTGGACAAACATGTCAACAGCTGAAGCATATGTATGTGCACATGTACGTGTGCAGTTACTCAGGGAAACAGCTGACATATGTACGACGAATGTTTGTTTGTCGAATTTTTATTAAAGTGGAAGGAATGTGTAAAATCTGCGTAAGTACCTACCTACCACAAAAAAATAATGGGATTCTCGCCCAAGTGACATTAAACTCGAGAGTACGTAGGCATTTTAAGTGTGAATATTTAATTTTTAACAAACATGACGAAGGTAAGGATAAATGAAACATTAATTTTTATATTGTACCTTGTACCTACGCACAGTTAGAAATCGGTGGAGAAAAAACTTAGTTCGGCATTCTGCACATTTTCCATTGGGCACTCTGGACAAGTGCCCAGGGCCCCACGGTCAACGGAGGCCCCCTACATAGTTCCTGCCAGATCCATCCGCCAACCAAAAGCCGATAATTATTTTAAGAAAATTAATCAACAATTGCTGTTAGAATATTTACTTGCATAATCGCTTTTGCACGCTATAAACGCAAGCATACCTCCGCACTGTTGTCGTTAAATAGAGTGAGCGTGACGCTATATAGAGTGTAATATTGTATAGAAAGCAATGTAAACCAACCAAAGTTGAGCAATTTCGACGTTTTAAGGAGTTTGTCGTTAAATCGAGTGACGTTATAAAGAGTTTACACTGTATTTTCGATATTGTTTTTATATTTATTTGTATTCTTGCGTTTTTCTGCTTTTTATTCGTTATTTTTATATAATCATATATATTCTTTCATTTGTTTGTATTTATCGTATAAGATTTGGAAGATTGTGAAATTCCCTGCATTCGCTCCTGTTATTATCTAGGTATTTAAATATATTACAATTAATGGCATTTCATTTAAGTTTTATATCTCACTAATCGTATGATAAACTTCTCTATTTTATTCTAAATTAAAAAATCATATTCATGGAAAGAAAATTCCATATCATGTAGCTTTCAACACATAAAAAGTATGTTTTTGCTTGAAAACAAAAACCTGAGCAGGTACTTAGACACATTAGCCTTTCACCCCAGACCGTAAATTTACATTTTTGTAATTAGTGTTTTTGTTTGTTTGTTAAAAAAAAAACAAAAATAAAAATTGTAATTATACATGAATAATGCGTACGAACAAGTAGATGTCATGTAGTTAGTTGTCGACGTGGTTCTAAAATCAAAATGCGCTCAAGGCTACGCAAAGCTATAATATAATGGCCTTGATTTCTGAAATGGACGTCAAGTTTTTGCTATTACTAACATGAACAAATTTGGTTACAGAAGCAGAACTAGGTTACAGATAATGTGAGAAAAGAACTGGATATTTAACTGCATACGCATAGTAAATCATTAATGTTTTATTGAGAAGACGTAGGTATTGTTTGTAATTACCGTACCCAATAATATAGAAAACGTTAAAAAAATATGCCTAGTATCAAAAATACAACATAAGTATCTATATTACAGAATTTAACGTTTATTATTTAGATCGCATTAAACCTGTTTTTTTTTTTATAAACGGAAAATTAAAAATACATTTCATCATCATCATCATAAGGTCGTCAGTCTGAAGACTGGTTGGACACGCACCTCCACTCTTTCCTATCCTGAAATAATTTTCGCATTTCCCTAAAACTATAGGCTTGTTCGGAAAGTCATTTCGTTTTTTTTTTTGTGGGCATGAAAGACAGTTTTTGTATAATAAACAAATACTTTATTAAATTATATATTGACCGTTCTGGTCCAACACCTTTTGCCATCTTTTTGGTAGTAGCATAATTCCACGCTCATACAATTTTTGGTCTTTGCTGGCAAAAAACTGATCGAGGAGGTTTTTGACATCCTCATTTGAGGTGAAGGTTTTACCGTCTAAAAACTTTTAGAGTGACCGGAACAAATAATAATCCGATGGTGCCAGGTCTGGAGAATATGGTGGGTGTAGCATTGTATCCCATTCAAGCTGTAAAAGC
>NW_020442465.1:3037231-3043699 GCF_000699045.2 Agrilus planipennis
GTTAGCTACGCCGGGATTCGTTTCAGCAAGTAGATATCCATATATTTAAATGGACCTTGTTGGAGCATACGTAATCCTAAAATGTAGCATCGTACTACAGATGGCGTTTACCGCGCTACTTGTGGTATTTTCTAGGTTAGGGAAGTTGTAAACGGTTGAAAAGTCAAAAACATCAGATTTTTGGAACTTGTGACCACTAAAACATTGGATCAAGATTTTTCTATCAAAAAATGGGGGGCTCCTTTCCCTTACTTTCCCCATTTAGTTCCCTCAGTGGTACAATTGGTTGATGCTTCGCGCATTCCGGTAAACCAACTTTCCTTTTTTTTAACGAGTTAATTT
Organism: Agrilus planipennis; assembly: GCF_000699045.2. Taxonomy (NCBI): domain Eukaryota; kingdom Metazoa; phylum Arthropoda; class Insecta; order Coleoptera; family Buprestidae; genus Agrilus; species Agrilus planipennis. Next base: position 3,037,574 of record NW_020442465.1, read on the forward strand.
AATTAATTATTAATTCTATCGCGAGTTTTTTTCCAATTAAATTGATGAGAGATAGTACGTGTCTGCATTATTTATTATCCTGTTGTGTGAACTTTTCACGTTAATTGTTTTTAACTTTCTCTCCTTTTCGTCCGGCAAATGAATGAATAAGTGAAGACTTTCAGTTGTTCACGCTTTGTACGTGTCATTAACGAACATAAGCTTTAATACGATAAATTAACGGCCATTCACACAAGTAAATAAAGAAATAATGATACGATTTTATAAAATTATTTCACACTTTGCTCCTATACGGTTCTTATTTTACGCTTTATCGCTTCCAGTTCTGAACAATTTAAAATTAGTTATTTTAAGGTCAATGTCGATGCCGCTATTTAAATTGTTCGCGTGCATTTATTCAAGCATTTTTTTTTTAATTATTATATTATATTTTTCGCACTTTTTACTTGACCTGCGATTTGTTTAATTTGCATACAAAGTTATATTGAAATGTTTGTTTCATTGATAAAGAGTTTATAACGTCCAGTTATTTATTTAACTGATTAGTGAATAATTAAGCAAAAAAATGTCGGTTTATCTGAATTAATCTCTTCTGGAGAAGCTTCTTGATAGATCCATCCATCTCTGATGTTAGTAGATACGAACTGGAGCTCTGAACGGGGGGATTATTTTCTGAGAAATCATCAATCATCGCTTCTTTCTTGAGTAAGTCGTGGAATTCTGTCTCGACAAATGGGAATTCATGGAATTCAGAACTAATAATTCGCCTGGGGTGAACGACAAAATTTTCATAAGGATTTTCTCGAGCAATAAATGAAGTCATGTATCCCTCGGGGGTATTCTGCTGCGAAAAATCAGCAAATCATTCCTTTCTCAAATAAGTCGTGGAATTCCATCGCGAAAAAACTCCTCACTTCAATTCGTCTGAGGCGAATGATAAATTCTCACAGAAAATCACTTCGCAGCGACGGAATTTCATGACTTATTTGGGAAAGGAGTTGTTTTACCTACAGGGGCGTATGACTTCATTTAGGTATCGTGTGCGAAATAGTTGTGGGAATTTGTCGTTCGTCTCGAGGAGTTGAGGAATTTGGTGTGGTAGAATTTATCGACCTATTCGCTGTTTATAGGGATAACCGAGATGCCCTTTTAGATTGCGTTTATCTCTACATTTTAAGGCATTTGTTTAATTAATNGAAAGCCGATAATTATTTTAAGAAAATTAATCAACAATTGCTGTTAGAATATTTACTTGCATAATCGCTTTTGCACGCTATAAACGCAAGCATACCTAAATGTAGGTGATTCTTCAAACAAAATTCTGAAATTTTATTACTTCGAATCGCTCTCCAATGAGCAAAATACAGAATCTGACTACAAGGACTTGTCTCAAAGAATAAGACTTAGAAGTTCGCGCCAGTCATTTTTTGATGACTGCACCGATAGTCCAACTGAGTTGGGAAGAGATATTAAAGTAGAAATACCTTACTTCCCATAAGTGATACCCCAAGCGTGCATCTAAAACAGCGATTGAGTTTGTACAAAGACATTGGTTATTGTTGACATTATTTTTCGCTTGAAACTCCAAATCCCGAAACAAAGTTGTAAAGAATTTGCTGCTATGAAGATGTTAACGAGAAAGAGTTAGAAATAGAATGTCTGTATTTGGCAAACTAATAGTATTCCAGAAGTTTTTATAAAAAACCGAGTTGGAGACACATTTCCAAATGTAGGAATTGCATTGAGAATCTTTTTAAACATGATGGTAACTACCTGTACCGGCGAACGCTCCTTCTTTAAACGAAAAAGAATAAAAAATATGTTAACACGAAAATTGCTTCAAGAAAGATTGATCAGTCCATAGAATGGGATATGCCCAAAGACAAAGTTTAAACAACTGGTTGACGATTTTGCATATCTGAAAACCAGAAGGGTGCCTTTTCAAAAAAACACAATTTTGCACCAATGTGAAAACGACAGAGTTACTTTTCCGAGTTATATTACAATTGTCTATTCATTTATTGTGAATATAAAGAAACAAATAATTGTTGATAAACCAAAATAATTCTCTCTTAAAGTTGTAGGGGCCCCGGTAAGGCTTATGTGCCCAGGGCCTCCAATAGGTTAAAGACGGCCCTGTTTATTTTTGGCATACACAAAGAGAACATGAAACAGTTATTTTTTTCCTCTTCGGTCGCATGAGAGAGACTCGATGGACCGACTGCGTTAGTCGACAGACAGTACTTACTTTTATAAATAGCAGACTTCCATTAGAAGCTACAGTCCTGCGTCTAATAATATCACAAATAGGGAGACGACACTTAATGAAGAGCTACATAAAAGAACTGTTATCACAAACCGGAGAGCTGTACCGTTCAATACTAACGCGAGCTACTGTCGCAGATCATGGGCTCTTCGCATACCGCATCCACTCGAAACTCCCATTCACCTTGGCAATGGAAACAAACGCAAGAAGTGACAACGTTGCTGCTCTGCCTGCACCCGTTCTTTTTTCGCACCTGCTTTCTTCGACGAAGGCGTTTCTTTTGTTTACCAACCGTCTTTGTCACACGCGTCCGTACGTCAACCTCGCCCCCCATTTATGATTCGCATTCGCACTATTGTTATCGTCATCGCGGCATAATAATAAAAAAAAAGTACGGTGTATTTAGAGAGGAGAGAAATAGCTGACTCCTCCGCGAAGAGAATGATAGATATTGCGTGCCGTGTCGTAGCGAGTGAACTAATATAACCGACCAAAGAGCTCACTCACTTCGCTGGATCGACTTTCACATTCTAGGCCTGCTAGACGGGCCAGCGGAGTTTGTTCACTCGCACGCACACAGACACACATACACAACCAGCAGGAAAGTCGTGACGAACACGCGATGTTGTTTGTGTTGTGCCTCGTGCTTCTCTCAGGGCTCTTGCAGACGAAACGGAGCGATAGCGATGCGACTTTCCGTTCGCGTACGTCGCGTCGCATTCGTAGAACACATAAGAACTCGGGAGGACACCGGCTCAATTCTGGGACCTATCTAATTCCTACCAGTTCTGTGGGTTGGTATCCGAGTAGATTCGGATGCTGATTCTCTCTATCGCAGCTTGCGGACGTAACTACCGGGTGTCTTACCTCATCCAGGTCAGACCGACAGGTTACCCCACCGAGGGTTCCTTAATCCCCGCAGTACCAGTCAATGTCACTGGTTGGATGCTCAAAGAAGCCCAACCAACTTCTCCCAGTGTGGTATTGTTGAATCCGCTCCGGTACGTGAGGTTGCCAAGAACCAATGACTATTGTAGTCTTTCCGTTAAATGCTAGGACAGTAAAAAAAATACTCCATAGATAATCCTTAACTTCTCTTTCGTCAGTCTTATCTTCCTCACTTCAACCAGGATCGGCCAAAACCCATGATTCCTAGAAGGATTCAGAAGAGAGCATTGAGCATTACTGTTGATGAGAATGAATGTTTTCCAATTGGACTAGTTCACGCAGCTCAGGTACGTGGAGTTGCCAAGAACCAATCACTAAATGCTGCTACAGTAAAAAAATACTCCATAGATAATCCTTAACTTCTCTTCTGTTTTCATTTCGTCCGTCTTATCTTCTTCACTTTAACCATCATCGGCCAAAACCTATGATTCCTAGAAGGCCGCAGAAGAGGGCCTTCAGCATTAGTGTTAATGAGAATGAATCATCATCATAAGGTCGTCGGCCCTAAGAATGGTTGGACACGCACGCTTCGACGTCTCTTGGTACATCCACTTTTTAATAAAAGAGATAGCAACCCCAAAAGTATCCACGTCATGTGAGAATTGCTCACACAAATTTCCATACGATCATACTGTTCACGATAACGTTGCGAACAATGTCGCATCGTCTGAAAAAGCCCTCAGTGAGTCGAGTCCGTATCGAAATAGAGCTTGGGAGTGTAATAATAATAAATGCATTCTTGTTTTCTTGCAAGCAGTAAGCAAACTAGCAAGGCTATTTGGAGACCGAATTGTAGATAAACGTCACGTTTTGTCGTCGGCTTTTGTTACACGTTACAGTACCAGCCACTATCCATCAGATAAGAACTGCAAACCGGAAAATTTAATGAATGACAAACGCGGGGCATACGACGTGTTTACACCTACTTGCGTAATTCCTAACTGTAGGTATTCCCTACGTTTCCGCACTATATAATAATATACTGGTGGTCGGCAAGCAGTGGTTCGTGACCACATGTGGCTCATTGGCTTCTTGAACATGTCTCTACCGGAGATGACCATCATCATCATCATAAGGTAGTCAGTCCTAAGACTGGTTGGACACGCATCTCCACTCCTTCCTATCCTGCGCTAATCTTTGCATTTCCCTGAAAAGAACATCCCACATCCTTAACTATTTGCGAACAGTAATCGGTAAAGGTCTAGAGGGTGGGGGTAGGGGTAACGAAAGAGGAGATCTCCCCCACCACTGTACCATAAAAAGTTCGTGGCGGTCTCACCCTCATAAAAAGCTATAGGGGTTCAAAGTTAATAAATATGCCAATTTTTATACATTTCTAGGCATGCAAATATTTATATAGTTATTCTTAAACAATATTCAAAGGTAAAACTAATGAAAAATACATAAAAATATTGAGAAAGTTATATAAAACATTATTTAAATATCTTAATCAATAGGGTAGGTTAGGTTAGGTTATCGAGTTTTGTCCAAGTTACCACCCTCTTTCCATCCCCCACCTCCACCCGCTTGAAAATAATTTTTTTTATTGAATTTTATTTGAATTATAGTGTATGAAAATTGTCAAAATAATCAACTTTCAACCCCCATAACTTTTTCATCTTCATTTCTAACCTTTTTTATCCGCGGGCGCTAATGGTGGTCAAAATTGCATATAGAGCCAAAAAAGCCAATGATCCTTAACTAACGATTAAGTCATTTGGCGCTTCAACTAATACCCTTTGGACACAGCCAGCAGGAGAAAAATGCTGTGGAAGATGTAGTGCTAAAGGAGCATGATGAAAATGGGGTGGATAAAAAAGGTTAGAAATGAGAAGCTATTGAAATGAGTAGAACAAAGGGGGCTATGTAAATTAATAATGACAGCGACAGATGGAGATAAGATCTATATTAGGTTAGTGTTGCAAATAGTTAAGAAGCATGTAGGATGCTCCAGTATTTAGAAAATGCGAAGATTGACTGTTGAAAAATTCTTCATATTGATNTCTCTTTCGATCTCCCCTACCCTCTTTCGATCCCCCCTACCCCCATCCCCATCTAACTCCCATAACTGTTTATGGGGGTGAGACCGCCACGAACTTTTTATGGTACAGTGGTGGGGGAGACCTCCTCTTTCGATCCCCTTCCCCCTTCGGGGGTGGGAGCCATCATCTAGACAATTACCCAGTAATCTAATCTAGATCTACCTCTACTCCTCTTAACTTCTGTTTTAGCCTCTAATATGTCTCTAACTATATCTTCATGCCTGAGAAGGTGTCCTACCAACCTATCTCGCCTATTTTTTACTGACTTCCATAGTCCTCTGTTTTCCTATTCTTTCTAATACCTCTTCATTTCTAACCTTTTCTATCCGCGGGCGCTAATGGTGGTTAAAATTGCATATAGAGCCAAAAAAACCCAATGATCCTTAGCTAACGATTAAGTCATTTGGCGCTTCAACTAATACTCCTTGGACACAGCCAGCAGGAGAAGAATGCTGTGGAAGATGTAGTGCTAAGGGAGCATGATGAAAATGGCATGGATAGAAAAGGTTAGAAATGAGAAGATATTGAAATGAGTAGAACAAAGGGCGCTATGTAAATTAGTAATGGCCGCGACAGATGGAGATAAGATCTATATTAGGTTAGTGTTGCAAATAGTTAAGAAGGATGTAGGATGCTCCAGTATTTAGAAAATGCGAAGATTGACTGTTGAAAAATTCTTCATATTGATGCCCCTATGATGATGATGATGATGATGATATATATACGGGCTCTCTTTGACATCTTCGTTGCCTAGCTTTACCTAATAACTCGGTTCTCTTGAAAGTTTACCTTGATAGAAATTAATGGCGTTTTTAGGTGTAGATAAATCACAAAATCATGTTTGAATAGGTAATTGGCATGGATCGATAA
>NW_020442465.1:3048128-3049588 GCF_000699045.2 Agrilus planipennis
AAAACAATGTTATTAGATACAGATGGATACTTATTAAAAACAATTAGAAAATATATAAAAGTGTATTATATAATGTAAATTATAAAGAAAAATTTTTGTAAGTGTTATTCATACATTGAAAACCGATATTTTCTACTAAAAAACCGGTTTTCGAATTTCATAATTTTCTCCAAAAAAAACGGTTTTTAATAACCGACAAACCCTAATTCTGAGCTTGTAGAGACAGCTATCACTATCACAGCCTTCCGAAGATGATTGGAAACCTGAACACTGAAATAACAATTCTGAAAAATTTTGGAATTCTGTGAACTTGTAAATGAATACGCCAAAAATTTGATGTTATGAAATAGATAGTCTATAAAAAATCAACTCGTCTAGCATTTGGTTTTTTAACTAACTGTTTGACTTGAACTTAATATCACGTCATCAATAAAAAATTGGTAATAACAATATTTAAATATTAAAAATTTCGAAAATTCCTTTCATATTTTACGGCGACAATAAAATCACTGATCTACAAACCGAGAGGACTGATATTTTTAACAAAGTGCAGCGAGTTAGTTTAGAGGAAGTTTTCAGTATGATTACAATTCAGATAAAAGGCTAAAAGCGAATAGATTGTGCGTCAGAATGGTTGCTCGTTAACTAAATCGTTAGCTAAATCGAGACGTCGACGACAAAGAACACCGAGAATGTTAATCAGTGCATTGTCCACATTTTATTGTCTAAACTCGAAAATTTATCTACCTCCGGACGAATTAATCATTTAATAGAGCTGTGCATTTTCCTGTTTAGACATGCTACGCCATTTGTTGTAACAATAAATAACGTAAATTAATTTATTTTGTTTTAACTCCTACACTACCAATTACCGGAGTATAGGTGATTTTCTTTTGTTAGGTTAGGTTTGATTTTTGAATTGATGAATTGATAATGTTAGTCTAATAATTATAACAACACTTAATAACTTTATTTACAAAGGAACATAGATATGGTACAAACAGTTGATTTTACAAATTTTGATGATTTTGACAATTGGGGAGTGAAGTGAGCGTTATCGTTGCGTACTTATTAATCTCTCTCGAATCTTAACTCCTTTATAGTTTTCTCAATTGAGAAGTTAGAAGGAGAAAAAGGTGTAGCCGAGATAAGTTGATTCAAATTTCGAGGGTAGTGGGCGGAGATAGTTTGATATTGTTAGAAAAGAATAGGAAAGGCGATATTAAGAAAAGGCACATACAAGCAAAAGTTGTAGTAAGAGAAATTGTCGAAATTTATGGACTTGAGATTTATGAATAGCAGAATTATTTATGACAAGGCAATAAAAAAAGGTTTCCAAAAGTGTTCTATTTTAACAATTGTATGTGGATTGTAAGCAATTTTAAATGATCGTGACGAAAAGGGATAATTTGCCATGAAAAAATGAATGGTAGTCTAAAAAACGCGTGACGGACGCAACA
>NW_020442465.1:3050502-3053454 GCF_000699045.2 Agrilus planipennis
AAAAAAAAATATTTTTATGTATGTTGAATAGTTGATTTTAAGAAAATCCAGTCCGAAAATAATTTTTCTATTTGAAGTTATTAGGCTGCCACTAGATGCGCATGCGCAATAGCGTACAATATTTTTGATGTTAATACGATAATTTTTCCTAAAGAGTGCGATAATTCTATCTACTGAACCTGGCAACGCTGACCCGAACAGTTGACCGACAAACCTACAGAAAAGGACAACTTCTGTGCGCGCACTTGACGACACGACAGTTGAGTTTATACCTTTTTTACTATTTTAAAATAACAATTACTATTACTTATAATAAAGATTCGCGGTACCCATTTTATAAGCAAAAAAAATATTTAAAAAAAAGTTAGGTAATTACCAAAAATGTAATGCGCATCTAATTGTGCACTATTTGTTGCCCGGCTGCACGACATTCGGGTGAGGAAAAGACTTTGAAGTATTTGCAAAATAAAACAAAACAAATGTAAATAGTTTGTTCTAGTATGCCATAAAAACGTATCGAGAACAATAGAAAATTCCTACATTTATGTACTTTTAATAACTTTAAAATCTGTTTTACATTTCATAAAAATGCCATGTTTATGTTCCACAACATTCTTATAGATTCGATAATAAACAATTTTTATAGCGAAAGTTATAAAATACAAAAACATAATGGAATAAAATACCGTAACGTAGCTCAACTTCAACTATTTTAGCAATAAATACATGAACTACAACATACGTTAGCGTTAAATAAATCACTTGGACTCAGATATTGTTTTTTATTTCTTTACAATTGTTTATTGCGTTAACTTTACTTAAATGCGTAGAGGAAAAGGTGATAATATGGCCCCCCACTTTGTTTTTTAAGTTTTATTTAAAAAATATAGGAGTGATAAACCTCAAAGATACATTATAGGACTTCTTATTTATTTGTCTATACATGTCTGACTATGGAATAAATGAAACGCGTACAGGATAGCAAAAATATTATTTATTCTTAAGTTATTCAAATTTGGTATCTTGAGATCAAGTGATGGTTATGTGACCCCCTGGGGGGTCACATTAAATGTATTGCACAATTAAAAATTAACGGCAAAAATCACAAATATAATAGTCACCTTCAGAACCTCCACAGGCTACATGAGCCCATAAATCGCAACTTTGACACTGTACCCATGGCTCTCCAGGTCTGTCATTGCAATAAATGGTTTCGCAGAACATACACGGCACGTTCGCGTTTTCAGGAACCACGTTTGTAAACGACTCGACATAATCGGTATTCACTGCGTCTTCGTCACTTTCAGAGCCACTGCTGAATGTGGCCCCCGGGACCATAATACAACCAATGTGAGAGGGCCAAATTACAACTATTGAGAATATTTAAACAAACGTACCAAAAATAATTATTACAAGTCTAATTTTGTATTTACCTCTTAATTTTCCCGAAGAAGAACAGTTCAACGTATCCAATGTCCGAACACAATAGCCAAAACACTCTATTTATAAACAATTACCGAATTAAAATCACAGTACTTTAAAGTTTTGACAATCGAACGTGACAGGCTCTGGTGGATTTGTAAGGTACTAATACGTATCATGCCCCGAGCATCCCGTAGCGCATAAAACATACTAGATGGCGTTGTTCAAACATTAAAATATTGAAGGGGGCCAATATATCTGCAGGGGCCACATTACCACCTTTTCCTCTAGTTATATTACTGAAAATAGAAAAATCTTCATTAATTTTAGCAACAAAAAGGTCTGAGGAGCTAAAATAAAAGCGAGCCATTCCATGAAGAGTTATTAGAACGTTGGATACCAGGGGTCCTCGATTGATCTTCCATAAGAAATTACAATTCAAACGATACAAAACAAAATTTGTTATGCTAATAGATCTACAACAATTTAATTTGAATTATTCTTCAAACGAGGTCGATCACCTACAAACACATCCAAATTGTCGTTATGACATACGGAAAAATACGTCGCAGAAATTAAACAGATGGCTGAAGACTAAAATTACATTTCATACAGATGCTGTGCAGCACCTTTCTTTTCCTTTCAAAAAGGATTTGAATGTAAAGCACATTTCCGAAAAAATGTCGGACATTTAGGCTACGCGCACACTAGGAATGTTTTGTCGTCCAACAGTTTAGTCGGTCATGTGAAGTCAATGGTAATATACGAATATGCGATCATTAACTAACACAACAATTCACCAACTTTTCAGTTGAGTCTTGTCATAACTTCTACCTACCTGAACCAACGTTGCCAACCTGTACAATAATTATGGGGACATACGACAATTTTGCTTCAAATACGATGTACGATATCGCAATTCAAATTTCTATTAAACGTACGATAATTAGTGCTTATGGGATAAAAAATATTTTCAAATAGCAATATGTAGTGGGACTACGATATTTGTTTCTGCCAACCTGTTGCCTTGTTTTCTACTTTCTAAAATCTTTTGTTAATAGAACAAATGGTCATTTGAACAGTCTCTGGGTATTTTCACTCCATAAAAATAGAAATTCTCTCTAATTTACAACAGAGCCAGACTAACTCGGCTCTTTTGATTATCGAAAGCTTCTCAGGTAGATCCTAAGAGCTTCTCCTTGCTAAACTGGCTACGGGTAAAGCACTTTTACTTACAAGTCAGTGTATTGAAATGAATAGGGGATGCAATAAATTTGAGATCACTGTTGAAATGTTATCTCGTTTTAATTCGAATAATCTTTATAAAAATAATAATAAGAATAATGGTGATGATAGTGATGACGATATAATAATAAAACAGAATTAATACGTTGATTATTATTATTGTATTAGATTTTATTTTAAAAAAAATATTTTCATGTATGTTGAATAGTTGATTTTAAGAACTTTAAGTACAATTTTATAATGTTAAAATATATACACTATATGCATAGATATATAAATATATGT
>NW_020442465.1:3053584-3056007 GCF_000699045.2 Agrilus planipennis
GAGTTTATACCTTTTTTACTGTTTTAAAATAACAATTACTATTACTTATAATAAAGATTCGCGGTACCCATCATGGATGGAGAAGCAAAGTTTACCGCAAAGTTGAAAGAAAACCAGCCTTCTACGACAAAAAAAAAAAAAAATACAATGATGTAGCTGGTTAAACTGGCTCTAGTATCTTCTATTCTTATGTTTTTTTCGTATCTACCAACACTGCCTTAGATGTAGATTATTTCTCTTTTAAACAAGAATTTAGTTCGTATGCGCGCACAGATGTGGGACTAAACAGTTTAATTCGCTAATATGCCCGTAACCTACTCAGACCGACCAAATTGTCGTTCAACAATTTAGTTGTAGTGTGAGCGTAGCCTTAGTTCATACTTTACTAAGTGATAGAATATTTAAAGCCAGAAATTAAGAACATTTTTGGAAATATTCTAATAGCATCAAATGTAGAAAATTCTATTCTTGTTTTGGATTCAATACTTCTTATATGAATTGCCTCTTTCGTATTTAAAGTTAACGAAGACTTCACATCGTTCTCAACTTAAACTGCTTTCTATACTGAAGATTCACTATTATTATTTTTACCTGGATATACACCAAATTATAATTTGTTGATTAGAAACAGGTAAACACAGGTTCTTATCAATGATAAGGTAGATCTCACGATCTTTTATTTTATAAAATTTAACAGCACATAGGTGCACCAAAGCCTGCGAGGTAGAGAGAGTACTAATGCTTGCCAAGTGCCTCCGCGTGTACTTGATATGTTTGTTTCTTTTTAGTTTTTAAACGAGGGCTGAAATTATTCTGGATGAGCAACCCTACTAATTCTACCTGCTTCCAGTGGACATGTCAACCACAGTTACTAACCGAATGTCTGGAATCAACCGACTGCGCATCAACAACTCGAATCTTAATTCTGGAAACCTTATGCTCTTATATTAGAAACGTGTATATTTTGGTAATTTGTTATTATCAACAAACAAAGAGGAGATTCCTTACCATTTTAGTTATCTAGGAAGTCAGATAAGTCAGGTCGGAAGGAGTAGTAGGAAGATAAAGCAGAGGATAGCGGAAGGTCGAGTCGCCTTCAAAAAAAGAAGTCTTACTATGTTCGTGAACGGTTAATTTAGAAATTCGAAAAGGTTTGTTGAGGGTGTATGTTTGGAGCGCGGCGCTGTACGGATGCGAAACATGAACGGTGGGCGCGATGGAAAAGAAAACGTTAAAGTGTTCCAAATGTGACGATAGGATGGCATCCTTACAGTGAACACAAGAAACAGAAGTTAAGAGAAATAGATGTAGACCTAGATTAGATTACTATTCGCAAATAGTTAAAATTATAATAGACAGAATCGACAACGACTATATTTTCATCGGAGTCGTGACTATAACGGAATAATATACAGCCTTTCTCCACCAGGAATTTTTAAAAATGGAAGTGTAGTTTTCAAACTAAAAACATTACCTATTACGATACCTAGAACTATTACAAATAAATCAGATTGATAATCTTCATTTTATTTAAAGTCAATTACAAATAACTGGTACACACCCATAAATTTTCAGAAAAATTATGTCACTTACGTTTCGCCTGCTTCCAAGGTGTAATACACCTACCTATATCGTTTTACGTAATGAAAGCATAAGCGATCATGCCAAATCAACAAGATGTCCTAGTTGAAACTCAATTAGCACTACAAGAGAATTAATGTGCCAATTCGCAGTAATGACGTCAGATTACGACGCACATACATACGTCTGTACAAAGGGTATAAATTTGGGTTAACAAACACGCCACCTGCCGTTGGGCCTGAACACTTACAAATCACGAATAGCAGGACGTCATTTGGCATCGTAACAGTGTAGTACAGCAATAGAGAGAATGCACGAAATTATCGTCATTTTGTAATTGTAGTTTATGCGTATGTTAATGTATGTAGGTGGGCATGCGCAATTTATTACCAGCCTACTAGCAAAATAAGGGGCTGCTGAAAGATTTAAATGGTGAAAAAGTTGCTAATTCCTTGCAATGATCTTCTATAATACACAGTATGTTCGTTAACAGTTTTATAGCTAACAGAAATTGCAATAATGGGGTAATAGAGAATATGGAGTCACATCGATTTATCATCATCATCATAAGGTCGTCAGTCCTAAGACTGGTTGGACACGTATACTTCATTTACTTTCTCTAGCGATGTGTTCCTTCCAATGTGTTGGATGCGCGCTGACAAAATCGTAGGTAGGGAGAAAAAAGCTCATTAGACTCTCGACTCTTGTTCATTAAACATACTTTTTCATACAGGACCTGCCAAAAGTTTTGTTCAATCATGAATAGTAGTGCGAGTCGAAAACAAGCGTTAAAGCCTTTAATATGTCTTCAAATATAAATAAACATCTCGTTGATATTTTCA
>NW_020442465.1:3056976-3060187 GCF_000699045.2 Agrilus planipennis
TTCTAAATTAACCGTTCGCGAGCATAGAAGTGACTTCTTTTTATTAAAGGCGACACGACCCTGCGCTATCCTCTGCTTTATATCCCTACTACTACTTCCATCCTGACTTATCTGACTTCCTAGGTATCTAAAATCAGTCACTTCTTCTAATTTTTCGTCTCCTTTATATTCGTTCTTTCCCTAGTTTTTCTTCCCTTGCATACCAGTATTTTTATTTTACATTTATTTATTTTCATATAGTACTGTTTTACCAATACCGCTTCCATTTAATTTAAGGCTATCTCTCACTCCTCCTTGCTAATGCTAATGCTAATACTGCTATAACCCCTATTGCACTTATTGATGACATCCCCCGAGATAGTCCCCGCCCGAATATAAGTAACAGTCCATGCTAAGACTTAGAGATTCACCGGATAGTGATTTTGCAGATTACCGGATAAGCGAGTGCCCGGCATTAAATGCGCTGGCAAAACCAATGCGGTTAATGGGTCATGTCTCCGTTCTGGGAAGTTTTCTATCAAATACCACTTTCACCAACGTCCCAAACCAATCATTAAACCCCGTTCAAAAAAGTCGTTTAAACAATTAACCAATGAAATTTTAATTCTTGATTGACGGACTTTTATAAATACCAAAAGTCTGCAAAGTGATAAAACCATACTTATAAGTTATAGAATATACCAAAATAATTTTTATTAGGTAGGTTTTATGGTATACTTATTAAATTATTATTACCCACTGTGTTTGTTTTATTTCTGGTACAATTACCTGTCCGGATCCTTAAAAATGTGCCGGATCCGACGAGTAACAGATTCCAACCAGGTCCAGGTGTCGCACAAGTGTTATTTCAAAAATATCTTTCGTTTATAAATTATGCAAGCAATTTTAAAAACGAAAATAAATTTCAGTTGTTTTTTTTTTACTTTCCCATTGTATTTTTGTTTTTTATTTGTTTTAAAGTAGTTGAAGAAGGAATGCCGGTCAAATTCCGCACCCATGCTACTATACGTAAAGTAGTACAAAGTTGTAACGGACGATCTATTTTAATCTATATGAGTCTATTTTCGTTACATAGTTGTATCACACATAATAGAGCAGATTCCACGTTCTATCTTAAAGCTCAAATAAATTCCTGATTAAGCTGTCCTATCTTACAATGTAAATAAATTTCTGATTAATCTGGTCAAACTTTGAACATTAACTAAATTATGGAAGATTGAGCTCGGCGCGGCTTATGGCAAACGCTCGCGTTTTATATCTTTAGAAGTACACCATACACGTGAGCGTCAGATTACTTAATAATACTTTGCTCTAATTGGACGTTGTAGTGGTGCCGATGCCGTAGCGTCGCCCTATATCTAAACAATTGCAACTTTACTAATTGCACATGAATACAGCCCGCGCCAACTTGATATTCAATTAATGAACATAATACTATTATTTTGGGGTCGCATAATGAACGAAACGTTATTGAATTCGGATAATTTTCCTTTTGACGTAGTTAATAAATATTTTATAGTATCGTATACAATTTGCTAATAAGTTAATTAATCAATGTTCTGGTGTAGGTATGGTCGTAATTTGTAATAGAAATCGGTGCAGTTGTTTCTTCCGATGATACGACTCTGAGTGAATTACCAATACTTTAGGTAGAAAATACTGGTCGTATTTGTATGCTTTTCCGATGTTGGCATATTTGAAGTGGTATGCGGAAAAGGTTTTGGTTAGGTCATAGTGTCTAAGGGTACGGACACATAGAAAGCTGGAAAACCATCGAGCTTCTTGTTGGCTTTTTAGCGTTTGTTTTCGCGCGATTACAAGCGTTGTAAAAGAACACGTAGAAAACTGGAAAAATCATCATCAATGCAAAGCTTCTGTGTGACCATGTTTTCGTCTTCGACGGAGTTCATGAAATTAATCGAGGGAGGCGAGAATTTGGTGAGTATCTCCATTTGTTTCAGCAACCCAAAACGAACTGGGAAAAGTTTTTTAGTTAATTAATTGGCTTACAGATTGAGGATGTCCCTTTTTTCTGTTTGAAATCGGACAGAGCCAAGCTTGGTCCAAGCTTTACAAAAAAGATTGTTCAATTTTGGTCAGAGATTGACAACCAATATTGACCAAGCATTGACAGCTAGACAGCCAATGCTGAAACAAAACTTGGTGAGCAATACTAACTAATATTACTAAATGATTGAACCGTCAATACTGGAGCAAGATTTGATGAACAATATTAGCCTACAATTGGGCATCCAATATTGGGTCAAGAATTGGTGAGCAATATAACCCAAAATTGGGCAGCCAGTATTGTGCCAAGACCTCGCTTTCCATCTTGACCAATACTGACAAGCTAATACATGGGTGCCCCAGCAGTGGACCAAACATGGGGAAACGTTAATGTATGTAGCCTTGACATTTAAAGCTTGATCGAAAGTTGATACAGTATTGACAAACTCACATTTGGACGGTCCAATATTGGATCAAATTTGGCAAAACGTTAATAAACCTAGCCTTGGCAATTGAAGGTTACCAAAACTTTGGGCCAGCACTGATAAACCAATGCTTGGCTGCCCCAATAGTGGACCAAACATGGAGAAACATTAATGTATGTAGCCTTGACATTTAAAGCTTGATCGAAAGTTGATACAGTATTGACAAACTCACATTTGGACGGTCCAATATTGGATCAAATTTGGCAAAACGTTAATAAACCTAGCCTTGGCAATTGAAGGTTACCAAAACTTTGGGCCAGCACTGATAAACCAATGCTTGGCTGCCCCAATAGTGGACCAAACATGGGGAAACATTAATGTATGTAGCCTTGACATTTAAAGCTTGATCGAAAGTTGATACAGTATTGACAAACTCACATTTGGACGGTCCAATATTGGATCAAATTTGGCAAAACGTTAATAAACCTAGCCTTGGCAATTGAAGGTTACCAAAACTTTGGGCCAGCACTGATAAACCAATGCTTGGCTGCCCCAATAGTGGACCAAACATGGGGAAACATTAATGTATGTAGCCTTGACATTTAAAGCTTGATCGAAAGTTGATACAGTATTGACAAACTCACATTTGGACGGTCCAATATTGGATCAAATTTGGCAAAACGTTAATAAACCTAGCCTTGGCAATTGAAGGTTACCAAAACTTTGGGCCAGCACTGATAAACCAATGCTTGGCTGCCCCAATAGTGGACCAAACATGG
>NW_020442465.1:3060981-3063297 GCF_000699045.2 Agrilus planipennis
TATTGATAAAGATATTTAAATAATGTTTTATATAACTTTCTCAATATTTTTATGTATTTTTCATTAGTTTTACCTTTGAATATTGTTTAAGAATGACTATATAAATATTTACATGCCTAGAAATGTATAAAAATTGGCATATTTATTAACTTCGAACCCCCATAACATTTTATGGGGGTGAGACCGCCACGATCTTTTTATGGTACAGTGGTGGGGGAGACCTCCTCTTTCGATCCCCCCCAACATCATCTATACCTTTAGCTAACTCTTTTTTAAACAATGTAATTATATAGAGAAAAGCTCAATAATACTTCTAGAATTGAGTTTAACGATTTTATTATCTTATCATGCCGTTAACTAGTACACTTCCATGAAGAGGAACAGTGCAGACAACTAGAAAATATGCTCTGATATTTATATTTTAACAAACTGTAATCATTCAAGTGAACGATTTGTTTTAACAAGCAATAATACGGCTTGCTATAGATTTGATAAAGTTTAAGATATAACATAGGATTAAGGAATGTAGTTTGTCATCCATTAAAACAATTAATAGATTAGTTATACTTAAGTATGTCGAGTTTGTGGAATTTGATTTAAATCTTACTATGTTTTACTCATTGTATCCAACATTTAATAATGGAATCAACCGCGGATCCATGGTTGATACTGTGGGGAACAAAACAGCCATAACCACTTCAATTGTAGGATTTAATCTGTGATTATAGAGAACTAATACAATGATAAAGCACACGATTAGGGCCGCCCGTTGTCATTTGGACATTATGGTATATACTAGTAGCTACCTTCTCATATAAATAAATTTTAAAGTTCAAAATATTTTGAGTGTTACCAGACCCTAACAAACGTGGTGAAGTATCAGAACTTCAAATTGTTGCTGCGGAAGCACCGGTCTGGTATGTCGTAGTAAGTGGCGGAAGCCCCGAGGAGACAGTACGTGGCCGCGGGCATTCGCACCCGTTACAGAGTTGGGGGTAGTCTGACCTACTAGGGGGTTACAACGAGAAGCGTTTTGGATAGTTTCGTAGATATACGTGAATTGGGTGGACAGCCTGACCCGTTAGGGGGCGCTGCAAAGTTGAGGATAACGCTGAGTAGATGCGAAGAACATAGACGGTCGGGCGATAGAGCATATATGGCGAAATGATTATCACTCCGCGAGGAGTGCTTCGGAGTAGTTGATGACCACTGGGGACCTAAACTGCTACCTCAGGGACGGGGGAAGCCCAGGAGCTTCGATTAATCCCCCGGAAATATTGCTGTCAGCTTCGAGGAGGTATACTTCATTTACTTTATCTAGCGATGTGCCCCTTCCAATGTCTTGAATGCGCGCTGGCAAAATCGTAGGTAGGGAGAAAAAAGCTTATCATACTCTCGACTCTTGTTCATTAAACATACTTTTTCATACAGTACGTGCCAAATGTTTTGTTCAATCATGAATAGTAGTGCGAGTCGAAAACAAGCGTTAAAGCCTTTAATATATCTTCTAATATAAATAAACTTCTCGTTGATATTTTCAGTAATAAATGGTACCAACAACAGCAAATTAAAGCAATGCAATTGTAGTGGATAAAATGGTCAATTTTTCCGTGCAGTACTGTACGGATTATACGCTCCGCATCGGTTAAGAGAGTTGTCTCCTTCCTTTTCTGGCCTAGTGCTGTTCTTTTCTATTTTGCGCCGGTCAAACTGAAGGTCACATCGCTACAGAAAGTAAACGAAGTATACCACACACAACTATCGGTGGCCTAGACTATTTTAATTACTTTTTTAACGCCGCCCACTCTGGCCCAGATCTTTCTGTGGTTTCCTTGGGTCATTTAGGCGAATGCTGGGTTGTGATATTCCAGATATAATCGCCCGTTTTTCTTTTGTCTTCATTTCATTAGTCTCAACTGTCTCTCCCCAGTCATTCCTCCAATTCCTAAAAGGAGATTAAAGAGGACTATTCTCCTATACCCTCCAACTTTGCACCGGACTGTAGGGAGAAGGCTTTGCTCAATCATTAGCATTAGTGCTGGGGGAGGACGCGAGAAAGAACACGCAGAAATTTGTTTTAAAATCGACACGGAATCCGAAAACGTAAAATATGCGCAAACATGTTTATGTTTTTTATAGCAAAAAGTTAATTATAGTTCCACGCGCCGTAGTAAAATAATTACAGTTTTTAGCATTACCCAAAATACGTAAATGTTTTTGCAAAAATGAACCAACTAAAACGAAAATTTGATAATTACGTACACATGTGATACGGTATGTTAATTAAAAGTGGCTTTAAGTGAATCAAAATTGACG
>NW_020442465.1:3064107-3069590 GCF_000699045.2 Agrilus planipennis
GATGCGCCGTAGCATAATTCCAAATTCAATCATATTTGTCTGCGGAGCTCATTTCTCCACCGATCATCGAGCGAGAACTAGACAAAAGTGTACAGTACCATTTGCAAAACTATTTAAACTGCTTCGTTAAAATTTAAGAATATGCTTTATTTAAAAGCATATTTAGCCAAAAATAATAACAAGTGTATTAACTTAACGTTCTACACACCTATAAAACTTTTGCTTTGTTTTCTATTGTTAATTTATACACACTTTTGTTTTAAGAAATTGCTAAACATTTTCGTCTAGTACTGTACAGTTCTAGTCGATCTCCTAAGACCGGTCATCGAGAGCTCTGCTAGTTCAAGCTTGTTCCAACTATTTCTGTCTTGCTCACGCCTAGTGTGTATTCTTTTTATCTTCGCGCAGATTTCTTCAAGGTCACAATTCTAACAAATTGAAATAGACAGTAACATACGGTGTCGGAATCGCCGAGGTACATGCTTAGTAAGTAGAGGCATTGGACGCGGTAATCTGATCTATTAGGGAGGTAATGAGGGTTAGGGTGAAGCAAAGATAATTGTTTTGACTAGGTAGGAGGCGGGATGCTTATTGAGGAGACTGGCGAAATGGAAGTCATCCAGTAGTAAGGAATGTTCTTGAGTTATTGATGAAATAATGATACAGGTACCTCGACAGCGGGGGTGGGGGACCACAGAAGTATCCCATTCTCGGAGTCCTGGAGGTCTCTGATTGACAGCCCGCATGCTGAATAAGGGGTCTGTGTCAGAGGGACGGCCAACACGATGCACACTTCCTGATATTGAATGGGATAGGACCAAACCTGAGGGTTGCTCTCTCAAACAACACAATAGCTTCCTGGGATAAATCTGTCGGACAAAGGGAAGACCCCAGTGGGTCTACCCTTCATCCGATGCATCTGCCGGTTTGGGTTGTGGAAAAGCGTTACAAGGCTGATGCTGCACCCTAAATCTCAATTGTTACAGAAGTCATTGATAGACATTCATGACATCATCATAAGGTCGTCAGTCCTAAGACTGGTTGGACACGTACCTCCACTCTTTCCTATCCTGAGCTAATCTTCGCATTTCCCCAAAACTAGAACAATCCACATCCTTAACTATTTGTGAAGAGTAATCTAATCTAGGTCAACCTCTACCCCTCCTAAATCCTGTTTCTGACTCTAATATGTCTCTGACTAAACCTTCATGTCTGAGAAGGTGTCCTACCAACCTATCTCGCCTATTTCTAATTGACTTCCATATAGTCCTGTGTTCTCTTACTGTTTCTAATACCTCTTCATTTCTAACCTTTTCTACCCACGATATCATCATCATCCGCCTATAACACCACATTTCGAACGCTTCTAATCTTTTCTTTTCCGCCGCACCCGCTGTCCATGTTTCGCACCCGTACATTCATGACAGTATTCAATTATTATTATTATTTTGTTTTTTGTTTTTTTTTCTTTCACTATACATAAAATATTCCTATTTTGAAATTGTTGTGCCTATAAAACGAACCTTCGGAACTAGGCCTTTGGCATGACGAATTAAGTTTGTGTCGTCGATGAATGTAAATGTGATCAACTGTTTCTCTCACGATCATAGAGCTTAGAATAATCTACGGATAATAATTGTAGGGTGTAAAGTTCAAACGTGCAAGAGCATAATTAGAAGTATAATCCATGTAGAAATAAGGTTCGCATTGAAAAGTTTCTCTACGTAGGCAGGTACCTACTACGTGTAATTCCATGAAGTATGTCGCCTTCGGAAGTGATTAACGATTCAAAGGCATGCGAATATTGTATGTATATTGTAGTTTGCATTTTTCCTACCGGTTACCGATGGATACGTACACGTAATTCGAGAACAAAGAAGAAGTGGGTAATCTTAAGGTTGTGACGTAAGAAACAGGTTAAAATAAATGTATCTCGATGTAAAAAATCGTCGCGTGTAATAACCTTGTACATAATAGCTGTATTCATTTGCAAAACGTGAGAATATGTCAAAATGAACATAAGCATTAATAAACTTCTTTCAAATGTACGAAACCGCCGGTGCATGAAAAACGTCAGAACAAATACTCACGCCTACAAACGCGTCGCTTCAAAAGTGCTATCCATTATGGATGTAACAGTATGGATAGTAGCTGAATTTGATAGATAATAATGCTTTATTGACATTATTTATAGCATCTAAAATTGTAAGGAAAATCCTAAGAAGAATATCACACAGTTTTATTTTCATGAACAAATTAATGTCAAAATTACAAAAAAAGCTTAACTCTTGGTTTTGAATTAAAGGTACCCCCTCTAATTTTCAAAAATTAAAAAAAAAAACACTACTAGCACTTCCTGCAGTCATCACTTACTGTGAATTTTTTTTATTCTTATTACGTGTATTCATATTAGGGTTACTGCTGTAAATAGTATCGATTTTTTTTACACTGTTACTATCGACTGATTCTTTGCCAAAACTTCAATTCGAAGGTATGTACAATAAACGATCAGGACGTGTTTACCATAACAATTGCCAAGTAAATTAAACAATTAGTATAATATATCAGTATCAGAAAGTAACAAAGTGATCAAAAGTGTGTCAAATATGACTTTGTTAAAAATTAGATATTTTGCATCAACAGTTCTTGAAGGGGAGGGAGAGCCATTTTATATGCACCGCATAGTCAGATGAACCATTTTTTGTAAAGCTGAAGTATTTTACAGCCGGTCTCACTTCTTGTTAACAGTTTTTTTTTTTTTTTTATGGAGTTTTGCTGATTAAGGAGGTGGTATCAGAAAGAGCAAGGCAACAGAGGGCGTTGTGGAATTCAATAAGAAACAGGAGAGATCTGTTCGTAGGACACCATCTCAGACACAAAGGGCTTGTTAAAGATATAGTAGAAGCACAAAACGGAGGGATAGAGGTAAAAAAAAGTCACCGTGCTTTCATAATTTCAATTTCAATAGTTTAAGCAACTATCCACATTTAAGGGTATATACACTAAAAGCTTTATTCGCGGGGTATACGTTCCATAAATATGCCGCAAATACAGAAACCGTGGATATGGAATTGTAATTAGTATGGAATCATGGGGGATACGTTCTACGGTTCCAAAATAAAACCAGTATGTATCAAAATAAAATCAATGTATTGATAAATTCGCAATTGAAATTAATCGTTATAATCAGCTTTAGGCAAGAGTTTTAAAAATGTAGTGATTTTTGCTTGTTTTCAATTTTGAAATTAGTCCATTCGGTTAAATTTTTTATAAAAGTTGCCTCAGCACGAGCCAACGGTACTTAAAACATGGCGATACGTTGAAAATAACACCGGATCCTTTTCTGTTTACTCGGTAACATCTTTTATAAAAGCTGCCTCGGCTCGTACCAACAGTACGTACTCAAAAGATGCCGATTCATTAAGGGATTCAGTAGTACACACGCCGTAGAGTAAAAACATGCTTATCGGTTCTAGATATCATGAGTAATCGTTTAATGTTTGGAACAGAGGTTTAAAATTTTGTAGTAAGATAGATAAAGCTTTGTTCTAAAGCCTGTCGAAGGCCATTTTGTAATTTCTATTGAAAATACGTGTCCTACAAGAAGCATCAACTTCTAAAAGCTTTTAATGAGAATATTATTGAAAATCAAAAACATACCGAGTTAGTGTGAACCTTTGTCTGTTACCATACAAAAAATTAGATATTTTATCTCGCAGCGTTAAATCACAATGTTTAGAATAGAAACCCATGTTTTCGGAAAAATTCACACTAGGCACGAGCGGTCTGTTGCGGCCAATCTCCTTAATAAATGACACCGAATCCTTTTCTGTTTACCGATTGCAACCGCGAATAATGAAATTCTTAACCGCGAATACAGGAACTGGGTTGCAATTTTTTCACCCGCGAATAAGGAAACCGTGAATAAGCAACTTTTACTGTACTCTATTGGCTGTGCTACGAATATTACAAAAAAATCTTAAAGAATGCATTTCTTAGCGTAACTAGAACAATTTCATCAGAAAAGTAACCCAACTTTTGCAAACATCTAACTGCTTCATAACGCACTAACAGATACAATATCTGTATTACCGACCTTCCCAGTTTCTACATATGGCGTTTACGTATTCTTAGGCGCTTCTCCCCTAATCATAACTTATTGTAGATAAACGGAATTTAAGTAAGAATTTTGGGAAATTATGTCTTTCAACTAACAATGACATATGTCAAGGTCGACCTTCTAAGGTTGTAAGTTAAAAAACGTAATTACCAAATTTTGTTAAGTGTTCTAGTAGTGCATTAAAAGATAGAACAGCATCTAGTTGATTTTTCACTTAACTGATTAACAGCGGTTTTTTTTTACATAAGTGTGACGGAAGTTTCAACTTTTTTTTTTAATTTTTGAAGTTGTAGCAGCTGCTCTTTGCGTTGCATTGTTTTTTCTTTGTTTATTTTTTGCGATTGATATCGCAATTTTAATTCTCCTCGACTGTGAGAATACAGCTCAACACCTTTTTTAACTAAGACGTAAAAGCCCACAAAAAAAAAACCCAAACTACAGTAATATTGCGGTTTCTCAAGTCATATTATTTAACATATCTACAAACAAAATAAAAATAACATTGTCACTAAATTGAGTCGTGGCCAAAACAATTAGGCAGCGACTGATTTATGTTGCTATACATGCAACTGTAGGTTTAGATGTACAAGCAGACGACATTTTTAAAATACTCATCACTTTAAACACCTTTTCATATATGCAACATGGGTCCGAAAACTATAACTCATAACTCGCATTCAGTAATAACGATTACTCATGTAGCAAATCACGACAGAACAAGATTTGATCCAACATTGTCTAATTTTCGTCCCAGATTGGCAACAAATATTAGACTCAGTGTTGCGGAAATGCTAAATTGTTTTCATTCTTTTAGATAGTTTTATGTTTCATGTGTTCGACTACTGTATTATGAATCATATCGTTATACTGTTTATAAAATTAGCTTTGTTATGTCTTCAATATTATATGTACCAAACGCTGTTGCGGTGTTCAGAAAAAAATAGTAGTCTTAAATCGGCAGTTGATTGACTCAGACCTTTACTTTTACTAATAATATTTTTGTTAATTGTGAAATAAATTTGTCTTGTTGTTGAAGTGCTGCATTTTCACTACGTCCGAACTGATGTACAAGATTGGACGGGTAGTTTTTTCGAGTACACAACATTAATTGGCGACCGTGACAGGACGTGTAGTGATAACAGATACGCAAAAATAGTTATTTTTGCTCTACGAATAAACTTTTACCGCGACAATCATACGTGTGAACTGATTAAAGCAGGTGGTTTCGAACCAAGTTTTGAAGTATGGAGCAATTACGAAAACGGCGTACTGCACTTCGTATGACATTCACAAAGACAGCGGATGAGCTGGACAAATTATTAACCTCACGGACACAGGATAATTCTCCTTTAACTGTTTGTTC
>NW_020442465.1:3076371-3077188 GCF_000699045.2 Agrilus planipennis
CGTGCTGTCAAACCTACACTAGCAAGGAGATCGGGCTGAAACTATAGCTACAAGCTATCCAAGGATGGTACTATAGAATGTCACCTCAAGGTAGGCCTAGTGGCGTCATCTCTTGGTTAGGCCGGAAACTTATCAATCCACCCTCGTATAGTAACTAATATGCCTCATTTACATACACCACTCCTTTTCTGACATAACGACAGCTTATTATGTCACAATTTCTCCTCGCTTACAGTCATAAAAGTTAACTTATGACTTAGTGGGCTAGTGACTAACATTATTCTTATTATTATGACAGTACTCTATCAAATTAGTTTCTTTTGCGTTATGTTCTTTAGTACTTTTTGCGAGAAGATGTAAAGGGTTATGAAGTTTAATAATACTACTCATAATAATTCAATAATACAGGGAAATTCGAAAATCATAATTTCTATCCTCTAATGTGGATAACAGATCTTACCATTAGGGTTGCCACCTTTTCAGGCTTTACATAAAGTATTTCTCGACTAAAAGGTTAAAAAAAAAGTATTCAGCATAAAGATAAAGTATTTTATTTTTTGTTTTTAAAAACATATTTTTTGTTACACCTAGCAGCCAAGTAACAAATTGCTGTTACTATTAAATACATTAATAGCCTCTAAACATGGCAAACAAAGATTTAAGGAAACTAAAAGTTCATTTTTAATTAGTTTTAATGAAACTTTATTCCTGTCGTCCCGTCATTTTGCGTTCATAACAGAGAATACTCTTTCTGTAAATGCTGAAGTGGCCGGAACGGACAGCAAAAGTGACACTACTTTGAACAGATTTGGGAAAT
>NW_020442466.1:0-3613 GCF_000699045.2 Agrilus planipennis
AACAAAATGCGTTCGTGAATTTTCAAAAAGATACTTATATGGTAGCACTTTTGTAAGAAACTTTTTTTGATATCTTCAACTATAAAGCAGTTATTGAAGAAATCCGCTTGCTCAGAACACCCTGTATATATAATGTGAAAATTACGTAAACATTTTAAACATAAAAGCGCGCACGTAAATCTTCGACCTGTAGAACATTTGTACTGAAAGTTCAAAAAGATGAAATTTATACAATAACGTATGAAGAATTACGTCACAGATTACGAATGTAGCGGGAATGAGAGAACATTTAATTGATACACTTAATGTAAAAATTACATACAATTAGTTGTAAACATAAAAGGGGGCACGTAAACTTTCGACCTGTAAAACAATTATATTGAATGTTCAAAAAGCTGAAATTAATGTATCAATGAGTAAGAAATCACGTAGTGCAACAGTTTTTGAATGTGGTTTGAATTAAATAAAATTTACATCAATGAATTAACTTAAAAAACTTTGGTTTAGCTATGATCTTTTATTGTATTGTATTTAACTGTTAGAGTGATCAAGTGATTCTAAATTTTATGGTTTAGGTATTATAGCAATTAATAGGAATAATAAAATTTTTAATAAAACGGATTTTTTTTCAAAACACTATTTTGGGGGCGATTTTCATACCCGACCCTAGTTCATTAAGTTGCAGCCTAATTAATTAAAATCAATTCTTTTGTTTAATATCGTATTTTTTGGTTTGTCTTAAAAACGAAGTCCTTGCAAGAAACTAAGAACAGAAATTTTACAACAGTGTGTTTGTGTAATTGTATCGTTTTAAAACAAACAATGTGACGTCACATCAACTATTAATCGTAAATTAAAAATCATCCTACCTTTCTTCATAGAAGAAGCCAACTGTATTATTAACTGCATTTTAAATCCACTAAAGATTGTATAGAATTAATTCATGCACGTATTAA
Source organism: Agrilus planipennis (assembly GCF_000699045.2). Classification (NCBI taxonomy): domain Eukaryota; kingdom Metazoa; phylum Arthropoda; class Insecta; order Coleoptera; family Buprestidae; genus Agrilus; species Agrilus planipennis. The sequence goes on from NW_020442466.1 coordinate 957, forward strand.
ACAGAATATTAACTCAATTTTATCGTATTTCATACGCTTATTAAAAACGTTTATTATGTACAAACTTGACAAAACCAGAACAAGGACAATGGAAAGGGCATTACTCATTCGATAAGCAGCTTTTTATCTCTAGTACCACATCACGACATCACATTCGTCCACACCGAAGCAAAATTACAAAATAATAAACAGCAAGGATCCTCTAAAAATAATATTCTTTGTTGTTAATTAATATTTAAGTATAAAACCCAAATAATATACATAAATAAATAAATCCAGTAGTTAACATAANGGGAAAAAGATAAATAACAAACTTAAACAAATGAAAAACTCACCTCAATTAGTTGTATAAGGATTGGTTCTGATGCACAATCAAAGGGGTTGAATTTTGGATACCTCTTTAATATTTGCACAAAGCACAATAACATTTTGTTTACGTGAAGTTAACATGGCGTTACGACAACACACACTGATGGTTGCTGGGCCTCTACTCTGAAACGATAAACAACGTTTGATAACCTTGCCCGATATGATAAAAAGATACAACAGTCATAGGATAAACGCCAACTTTGACACAATTTATATTTGAAAAGAAGAATTGTTTTAACTGAATAAAAATTATGTTTTACAAATGGACAAAGTGAAATTAATAGGTAGGTAAATGTATAACAATAACGAACATACTTTACTTAACAAAAAAAAACTCAATTGCATCCAGTTTTTCTACTCATTAATTGATTTTAGTATAATTATCGATAATCAACTTATACAGGATCTGGATTTAAACATCCCATCATTCACTTTTTTTTTTTAATAAATCTAAAATCGTTTTTTAAAGCTTTAATTGATAATAAATGTCCAAGAAACGCGTCTTATATACTTATGTATGTATGTTATATGAGTTTATCTACAATGAAAGCAACTACCCTTATTAATTAATAGTATAAGTTGAAAGAATAATAACAGCATATAGTAAAAATGCATAATAATTAAATTGAAATTTGCGATTATTTAACATGTAATTACTTATTTCTATATATGTTTAAACAAAAACTGCATTTGTAGCGTTTAATTTGTATAATTTATTGTATTAAGTGAAAATAATAACAACAGTAGTTATATCAATTCCAAAACCACGGTATTTTTGAAAAATGTATTACTTTTATTTGTATAATATGAATGATAATTAAATTTAAAGTGGAATTTGTATTTATTTAACCTACAATTACTTATTTTTTTTATACAATTAATCACAAATTGCAGTTGTAGCGTTTATTTTGCTTAATTTTGCTTAATAGCGTAATATTTCATTCCTTATTGAATTAATGGGGGACATTGACCTACGAATTTTATTTAATGAGGAGCCACGTGCTTTTTGTAGTACTACGGTAGTAAAGTTGAGTGAAGTAGTAAACATTTCCATTCATAGAAAAGGCAGGTAGCAGCTGACAGCAGTAGATATTGTTTTTGCGTAATTTTTCTTAATAGGGTAATATTTCACTGCCTATTGAATTAATGGGGGTCATTGACTTACAAATTTTATTTAATGAGGAGCCACGTGCTTTTTGTAGTACTACGGTAGTAAAGTTGAGTGAAGTAGTAAACATTTCCATTCATAGAAAAGGCAGGTAGCAGCTGACAGCAGTAGATATTGTTTCTGTCAACAATTTAACCTCTAATTTCAATTTTTGGCATTTTTACACTTTAAATTGAATTTTATAAGAAAATATTGCAAAATGAGATGTTTAATGAGTACATTATCAAAATATGACTTTTTTTTAATAGTTAAGAGGCTACAAGAATACCTAAAAGAGTTTAAAATTAACGAAAAATACAAAACTAAAACTTATCCACAGCCGCAGTTCTTGGAGATTAAACATTAAAGTCTTGGTTTTACGTATCAAATTAAAGTTTTTAAAGTTGTACTCCTATTTTTATGTTATATAATACACGGCATTAGTTAAATAATTGAAAATTAAGCAGTGACAACAGTTACAAACTGTTTAAATTGCGTAAACAGGGGTTAATTTTTGTACTTATCAGTAGGTACATATCCTCCTTTGGAATCTTTGCTCTCTGTATTCATTACAAAAATTCTAGATCTAGGCAGTTACTTAGTTTACTTTATATATGTTTTAACTTAATGAAGTAAATCATAAACCATTTTTTTTGTAATTAATTAAAATGTGTTATATTTAGCAAAACTATTTTTAAGCTATAATAAAAAGCATATGAGGATGTTGGTTTCCGAATTATGCAACACATTATACACCAGTTGAAATAGCGTAATATAACTTCATAAAGTAATTCACAATTCCTAAAAATCTGTTTGTATAAAATGAGATATAAAAAGAATAACATTTCATTTTTTTTATAAATACATTAAATACAGAAAATTATTAAGGTTTGGATTTGTTGGTACATATTTCAACAAACATAAATCTAACGAAGGGTATGTAATAGCAGATGTAAAAATTAGTGGTTGAGAAGAAATAGATGAAGCGAAGATGCAAGAGAAGTACAGGTTGACTTACAAATGATAAACTATTTCTAGATTGTCAAACGATAACACTCGATCTTCATTCACAACTGTTTGAGGTTTACAGTAACAAATACACAAAAAATGTATAATTTCTAAATTAGGTACGTTTATTTAT
>NW_020442466.1:3720-55319 GCF_000699045.2 Agrilus planipennis
TTATCCAGTGTTTAATTATCACAATTTCAGAGGTGTATAATTAATGAGTTACTGTACAAACTCAAAAAAAAGAAAGAAAACTTAAACAATGTTAAAAATTTATATTTTTAAAAGGAGACTGAAAATGATCGATTTCGACGAAGTCTTTAACGCCTTTCTTTTTGACTTGTAACCGAATTTGTGCTGATTCTGCATTTTCAGGCCACAAAGCTGATATAACTACTGTACTACCAGCATTTATAACTCCCTTTTCATGAGCTGCAGCAAGCTGATTTACTATACGTCTCTCCACTTCATATTTGATGGATCTTGCACCATAATTTACATCATAGCCATCAGCTAAAGCAGATTCGACACTCCTATCCCATTTTAATTCTATTTTGTGTTTTTCATTTGCCTAAAATAATCAATTCAAAGAAAATATTTCCGATTTTTCATTCTATCATAAGAAGTAATTCGCAATAACCCCTCCAAAATTTGTACTACTAAAAATTATTGTGAATAAATGAATTGTCCTCATATTATCCCAGTTTTTAAAGGAGAAATACATTATAAAAAAGAGACTTTCACTAATTTAATTTTATATACCCTTTTAGCCCAAGTATCCAGTTCTCTTCCTACCAACTGCAGAAGTTCTACCCTTGAAAATGGTAAAAAATAGACAATTTCGTTAATACGCCCCAAAAATTCGTCCCTTTTAAAGTGTCTTTTCAAGATTGGTTTCACTACGTGGTCTTTAAATTTTCGAGAAATCTGAATGTCATCTGAAGGCTCGTTACCATCTAAAACACATAAATTAGTGTAATAATCTATTCATAAAAAACCTGCCTACTTATGATACATTTAAATTTAAGATGAACTGAATCATTTGTTAAATTTACTGTTTTAAAAAGTCGTAACAAAGCGTTAATTTATTATTAGCAAATTACGGTTAAAGACATTACAATGAAAAAAAAAATACATAATAAAAAACCAAAATAAAAAGGTTAATATGACATTCAAGGGCATACACTTAATACGTTATACCTGCGTTTATATCAAAATTTGACCTGAGGTTGAAACCTAATAAAGAACGCATTCGTGAGTCGATTTTGAGTACTTTCTTTTAATATAAGACTTAAAAAGTAATAAAAATTTTACCTGCTTTCTTGCTGTTTGCCAGCCTTTTCTGTCTCAGGTTTTCAACTTCTTGTCTCAGGTCAAGTGCATGCTGTGCAATTTCTTCACTAGCCAAGTTCGAGGTCATTATAAAAATTGCATCCTTACACTCGATAGTTTTTCCCCTACCGTCTGTTAGTCGTCCTTCGTCAAAGAGTTGCAAAAGGACAGTAAGAACATCCGCGTGAGCCTTATCCACCTCATCGAAAAGGACAACAGCATTTGGACACTTTTTCAGTTTTTTCGTCAATTGACCGCCGTCATCGTGACCCACGTAACCTGGAGGGGCTCCTATAAGTTTAGCAACCTTAAACAATTTAACAATGAAAGTTCAAATGAGCAAATGGAGAGTAGCATATTGAAGAACTGCAGATTAATCCAATGATGAAATCTGTTAAATTGTTATTAATTGTTGTAACACATAAGAGAACAAATTTGAGTCAATTATCTAATTTGAATAGGAATATTTTTTATAACACAAAACAAATAAATCAACAAAGAGAGAATTCGAAGAGAAGTAAAAACTTTCTAAAATTCTAAAACATAGGATGTAATGAGAGAAGATAAAAAAAGTTTTTCTTACTTCATGTTTTTCTTGATACTCTGACATATCCAATCTAATAAATCCAGATGCTTTGTCCTTATGAATATAAGAAGCCAACTGTTTGGCAAGTTCAGTTTTTCCAATACCAGATGATCCTAAAAACAAGAAGACCAAAGGATGTTCATCATCCACCCAGCCATTTTCCTTTCTTCTTATTGCTACAATAAAATAGTATAATATTATAATTATATACCTTAAGCATCAATATTGTAAAAAAATCTGTAAGGAGCATTGCCTGTTTATGAAATGAAAGTAAAATTAAAGTAAAGGTATAACAGTTAACACCTATGAGTAATACATTAGAGCAAGACAAAGTGATACATATGTATATATGCAAAACTTACTTGCTGCAACAGTTGTAATTGCCCCTTGTTGACCAACAATATGCTCCTTGAGTCTTTCTTCTAATGGAAATCGTCTCCTTTCTTCTAATTCTTTTTCTTTCTTCACTACTTCAGCCTAAAAATAATAAGAACAGGTAAAAACAACCATTCATAAATAACATATTTACTTTTTCCATCTGTTTCTCAAGAAGCTTCTTGATGGGTTCTTCCTTTGCATACTGTATTGGTTTATGACCGGCATCATTTTCTAAAAGGGGATCTGCACCGGCCTCCAAAAGAATTCTAACTGTTTCCAGACTATCTGAAAGAACTGCATAATGTAGAGCAGTAAAGCCATAAAACGTTGCATTATTGTTTAAGAGACTTGAGAACTCCTCCTCCCTTATTAGCATGACTGTAAAGAAAAATAATCTTTAACATCTAAGGCTTTAATTACAATGACATAAAACTATGTTGGTACCTTCTAGAGAATGCATTCCAGTGATTTTGGATATTCTTTTAGGATTTACATATTCATCTCCCAAATTGGGATCTGCACCTGCTTTAAGCAATACTTTACATGTGTTGTGCTTTCCATTCACAGCAGCCAACATTAATGGTGTCCAACCTAGTTTATGGCGTTTATTAACATCTGGCTGGTACGTTTCTATCATTCTAAAATTGAAAGCTATTGGAATAAATGATAGACTTTTTGAGTTTTTCTCACCGTTGGACTTCTGCAGGAGATCCATACTGAATGGCACGAAAAAACTTTCTATCATTATGGGAAAACACAGCATCACAAGCCACAATGGCAAAAGGTAAGTATGCAAAACAAAAAGTATAATTTATGGGTATTTTTCTATATCTGGAATCACTCTTTCTGTCTTGATAGGGTCGATTTATACATTGTATAGCATTATTCGAGTTGTGGTGATGACAATAGCACGAAATACTTTTAACATAGTTTACATGCCTTACATTTTGTGTATAATAATGGTAGCATCTTAATAATTTACTAAATTTTAACATTTTTTGACAAGATCTTCGAAATTAATGGCAAACTACATCTCATACTTTGAGGTTAGTCAACTATCAAAGTACCAAATGACATTTGGACTGAAGTTGCATCTAAATAAAACCACAGACAAAACTACTTAATAATTATACGGTAGGTGCGTTCAAAACAGCAATATGGTATTGAAAAACTTATTTAAAATAGGTGTTATTTTAATAATTATACCTTCAGTGATTGGAAGGGAAAAATTTTGGTAAACGGTGAGTAAATTTTTATGTCTAATTTACGTCAACGTCATAATTTTCATTAATTATTAAATTAATCTTCAACTGATTTTGTAATTGTGAAGTCTATCTATTGACTTCAATCTGAATGGTGGGGATTTGTCAAATTTTGAGCAATTTGCTTCGATGTTCAAGCTTGTCCAAATGGTTTCCAATTGCTGTTTTAATAAGTGCTTCAAAAATGAAATAAAAAAAGTCCTATATTTTGAAATATAAAATGTGTGAGTACAGCTAAATGCATGTATTTTTTAAAAGCAACATCCTCATTTGTTTCAGCCAACTTTGTCTATACAAAGAACCAATAACTCTTTGTGAGGTTACGTTTGTTACCTTGCTATTAACATAGCGTTCGTAGACTAGAATTGGTTTTTTAAGATTTTAGTTTAAATTCTACTTATTAACGATTTCTAATAGTTCATTATGTAAGTCAATGAATGTATCTCTTAATTCTAAAATCAAAATATCTAGTAATTCCATTTCACTACGTCTACGATTTTGAAATTATCCGAAGTGTATGCAACGTTAAAGTTTTTGTTTGTAAGACATTTTACCGGATTAGGAAGGTTATCTGTTAAAATTGATATATTCAGGTAAAGCTTTGTCATTTCAGCACTAAAATTACATCAATGAGATTACTGAGTTTTGACGAGGTTGGGTTGCGTCTTAGAGCAAAAGAGGAAGAGTGCATCAGTAGACCTGGTGGATATACATTCAAAGTCGACAAGGGCGGAGGAGACTCCCACACGCATGTCTTTTGGGTACCTAACCCCCTCACACAACTGACAAACACGGAAAGTGACTCGGATATGCCAGCTGCTACCATCAGTAGCACTCCACATCCTAATAATGAGGAATGTGGGATTCGAGATGTCTGGGCACACAATCTCGAAGAAGAATTTCGTACTATAAGACAAGTATGTGCCCTATTATATATTATGAAAGGGATGATTTTATTAAATGTTGAATTTGTTTGTTAATTTCAGATTGTACAAAAATTCAATTATGTGGCAATGGATACAGAGTTTCCAGGTGTAGTTGCAAGGCCCATTGGTGAATTTAGAAGTTCAGCTGATTATCAATACCAAATGCTAAGGTGCAATGTAGATTTGTTAAGAATAATTCAGCTGGGATTAACATTTTTGGATGAGAATGGAAAAACGCCAGGTGGTTCTTACACAACGTGGCAGTTTAATTTTAAATTCAACCTTTCGTAAGTGTTCGATATGTATCATTTAAGACTAAACTATATTAAGTTTTTTGATTTACTTTTTGAATTTATTGTTTAATTCAGTAACTTAATTTGAAAATGTATATTATACTGACATGTGTCGTTATTTTAGACAACATTGATTCATTTCAATTTCAACTTTTAAAAAGGTTCATTATTTAAATAATGTTTTTGTAGTTAAAAGTGCCTTTTATTAATAAATTTTATTAATATTGAAATACATTTGATAGGTACAAATCTGAAATTTTGATTTAATGAGTTTAGATTCTGACAAAATTTTAAATAACTTATTTGAGGTATGAATTTTGGTTTACAAATTAAGTTTTTGATTTATAATCATCACCGTTATCACAATGTTGTTTAATATTTATTCTTAATTTTTTCATTTTAGGGAGGATATGTATGCACAGGATAGTATCGATTTGTTACAAAATTCGGGAATTCAGTTCAAAAAGCACGAGGAAGAGGGCATAGAACCATTAGAGTTTGCAGAACTTCTTATGACCTCTGGTATTGTGCTGATGGACAACATCAAGTGGCTGTCATTCCATTCAGGTTACGATTTTGGCTATTTGATCAAACTGTTAACTGACAACAACCTGCCCCAGGACGAGGGAGAGTTCTTTGAATTACTTAAACTCTACTTCCCGACAATCTACGACGTCAAAGTAAGCCTCCCAGGGTCAAATTAAGCACTTGCGTTACAAATAGCTGTTATTAGTATGTTTACTTTTCATTGCAGTACTTGATGAAGTCGTGCAAGAACCTGAAAGGCGGACTCCAGGAGGTAGCAGAACAACTCGACCTTGAACGGATCGGACCCCAGCACCAAGCTGGATCCGATTCCCTCCTCACTGGCATGGCCTTCTTCAAAATGAAGGAGGTATGTGCTTTTCTGTGTTTGTAACTTGCACTCATTGGTACACTTAACACGAATATGTAGTCAGAACTGAATTTAACTTTTGTTTGGATGCTTTTATTTACACTCACAATATTTTATAAAATTGCACCCCACAGAAAATCTTCCATTTGAACTTTCACAATCATTTTTAAGAACACCAAAAAAGAACTATTTCTACTAAAAAGAAATTCAATGTAGTTGTAGTCACTGCAATTGACATTTGTCAAATTATCTAGTAACTGCACTCACAAAACTTCTTAATTCATCTCACTAAAACAATTGTACATATTGTAATGTGACGTTTCGTCCATATTTGTAGATATACTTTTCGTCTTGCTTTTTAGAAAGCGTACTAATAGCGCGCTGATGAGATCAAATAAGATGCTAGTTTCGATAAATTACCGACAAAGACTTATACTGTTCTTGTTTAAATTGCAGATGTTTTTTGAGGACACGATCGACGACTCAAAATTTTCAGGGCACCTGTACGGTTTGGGAACATCGTTCGTAGTGAACGGCAACAGTTACGGTAACGATAATGGTGATAATAGTAATTAAAATTAAAAAACAAACACACAAAAAATTCATAAATAAAAAACTAACGTCGTTTAAGACTCAGTAAATAATGGTAATGCATTCAGAATAAATATTAAGTACTTACATATTTTACTATATTCGTTCTTTTATAGTGATTAAATTATTTCACACAAAAAACCAAAAGAAAATATATATTGATTGATTGTAATTATAGTCAGTTTATTTTGTACAATAGTAACATAATTATACGTCTGTTTGTCTGTTCTCTTCCTCTTCCTTACACATGCTCTTTTTCTTTCTGTTTATCTTTTATACGCAAGTAGAATTTTAAAATAATTATGATGATGATTATTATGATAATAATAAAAATATCGAATGAAAACGATCTACCAATTGTGTAAATGAGTAATTTTATTAATAAAAATTCAACATGTTTAGTTAATTTTATTTTGTTTCCTTCTATTTATTCCTTTGCCATTTAATGTACCCAATGACTTGAAAGAAGGTAAGTGATGTTTAAATATAGTTGAAAAAATATTAAAAAATAGTGAAATGTTATCATATGAACACTGCCACAATGTTTTCTTTAGATATTTCTCATTGTTTTCAATCTAATATTAATCTAGAGAAATATACATAGTTTCTTTTATAAAATGATACTGAAGAAAGAAGAAACGCACTTTGAAAATGATACTATAAGATTTTTTGAATAAAATGTTGACAATGAGTGAAGTATTATCAAGTGTTTTTTTATTTCTGTAATATATTATTCAGTACTACGAAATATCCATTTTAAATGTTTCATTATATTTTAAGTTTGATTTTCAATAATTTAATTGTTTACAAAAGATACAACAGATTACATAATCCGTTCTGTATCTCAAGTAGGTAGCAGAAATTCTCGGTCTATTTTTAGCCACATATAATCTGATAAAACCTCACTTTTACTAACAGAAAAAAAGGAAAATACACTGAAACCATAGTATTTCATTTAGTTTGCTCTTCTTAAGATAATTCTCTATACAAATGTATAAAAAAAGTAATATTCCTTACAGTATCCTGTGCCAGTGAATAAGAAATACTGCTTTACAAAAAGTCAAAAGAGGGTGTAAAAAAAGAAAGAAGACAGAAAACACACTGTTAAGTAATCACATTTTTCTGTTAAAAATTTAATTTTTAAATTCAAATCCGATTACTGTTACGTGATCACGGGATAATTAAGTAAAAATATCCTTTTTTGTGTGTTGGGTTTATTTAAAATAAATAAAGCACATGACTTACCAGATGTAAGGGGATGTCCATACTTTTTGGTTCGACTAGTATTTCTTCACTATGATCTGTAAAAGAAAATATATAAGTATTAATGACTATAAACATGAGGTTTCAGCAACTAAATTATTTCATTAGCAATTAATGAAAAAATACTTTTCTACCATTTAAAACCTTTACAAACTTTACATATTTAACTCTCCCTATATTACTGACCTATTTTAAACAATTTATTAATAACAATTTCAAACAAAAATGTATTTTATAACACTATTTTCACTTTTTTAAGGTTTTGCTACCTTCATATACCTAAATTTTTGTTTGTAATCAGTTCGCCCCCTTAAAGTAAATAATCCATTTTAGTTATTAGACACTATAGTTCAAAGTTCATTTTATTTTTAATTTTAATTAAGTGAAGTGGGAAATTAGCGTTAGCTACAATATCATCCATTAATGTTACAGCTTTATGTTAATTCTCTTTTGAACTACTTTAGTCTTCAATTATAAAAGTAGACAATTTACTTATTATCTACTCTCTACAATCAAATGTTTCATGTCTCCAATTTTTTTTAATTAAATTCCAACATATGACTCAGCAACATAGTGTAATAGTTAATTTTTAGTGATTATAAATTACCTACTGTATTGTACAGAATAATTGGCTTTCTGCGTAGGTATGTACTTATTAATTTCTTTGTTTTTTCAACCACAACAAATTAAAACTATCCAGTTGTGTATCAGCTTAATGCACTACAGAAAAATATACCTAGATTAAGTGATTAATTCATGTGAAAGAGGACACATGTTATTTAAAAGTACATCCTAGGAATGAAGTTGGAAAGTATGTATTGGGGTATTCAGGGAACATGATTAGGTCCTCTACTTTGCTGTATATTGTTAGAAAATTTATATTTAATATAATAAAGGGCACAATTTCAATGTTTTGTTCCGATATTAATACAATTAAAAATAAATAGCAGATGGTTCTTTCTATAAGAGTACTTTTGTATATGTTTATCAGTACTGTACTGAAGGAGGATTTTCCTCAAAATTAGAGGATCGCGTGGGCACTCTAGCCTCATATACCTATGTCGCTGTTTCCGTATAAAATGAAAACAAAAAGTTGAAAAATACGAAACACAACTGACGTAGATTAACGATCGCTATTAGTGAAAAACGCTAGAGAAAGAAAATTCCGTTTTCTCGTTTATACCATACCTGTTCACAGGACTTCCCATTCCTTTTGCGTTTGAATGTACGTATCTATATATGATACTCGAGAGATAACAAACTGCTCAACCTGCCCTTATATATTTCACTTAGATAATTTTCTGTCAGAAAACAAGCAATGAGAACGTATTTTATGTATAATAAACGGCTGTTCCGAATGCCTAGCTTGAAGTGGGTAGGTATTTAACCGGTTTAGTAATTTCAATTTCAGATAACACTGAACTGTAGAGAAACTGAATTAGTTTAATTTTCCCCGTTTGCAGATTATTAAACCTCATTTTCGAAATTGCCAGTCAACCAACACCACTTTTGAACAATAATAAATCTTCTATAATATATAAATAGAACGTAACTTGTGTTTGTTTTCGTTAAAATTTAAAACAATTCATGTTTAATGATATTCAGACTATAAATAACGTGCCATTAGAAGAGTTATGAGAAAAGTGTAGGAACCAAATTTATGAGAAAAAAAAAACTTTTTGGTCTGGCCCAGTAGATTATGTTTGGACCAAGTGGGGTAGTTGGTCTCAGGACCGCTGAGAAGGTGGATGATCCAAAAGACGTGTATGGAGGAAAACACTCGTAAATAAGGAAATTTTATGTATAAAAAATGCAAAATAGTATTGTTGAAATTGTTGTTACAGACTGTTACTCATATCAACAAAATAGGTTGTAATATTCATCTTGTATAGGCAGGGGCGGATCTACTTAAAGGCTTTTTGGGCTGCAGCCCAGGGCCCCGTGGATACAGAGGGCCCCCAACCTGAACTGAAAACAATAGACGATATTGTCAATAATAAAAATTATCTAGAATTAAAAAAAATCCGATCATAAGATTGACAACACTGCGATCAATCAACCCGTGTGCGCATCTATCAAACGGAACGGGGAATTCCCCGTCGCTTGTTTTCGGTCGGTGTATTCCGTGTATTGTCTATTACTGGGGACTTCCCTCCGCTTATCGCCCGACGCAATTTTGTTAGTTACATTTAGTGAATGAGTGAATTCAGTTAAAATTTTACTTACTGCAGTCTAAGACAGAGTGGATTTTTTTAGGTAATTTATGAAAAGAAATTTGTTGATGTTTTCCCAAACTTCTATACCATCTTAAAGATTTTGTTAACGTTGCCGATCACTAGCTGTGTAGCGGCGCGGTCTTTCTCCAGGATGTCGTATGTAGAATAAAAATACAGGACAACAATGTTGAACTATCGACTAAATCATTTAACAGTTCTTTTCATAAATTGCGATTTAACAAAGGACTTACAGTGCGATGACCAAATAAAGGAATTTGCAGCACAAAAATGCGGAAAGGTTACTTTATAATTTATATAACATGACCATTTATAGCCTGTCAATTTATTTTGCAATAAATAATGTTTTAAGTAATAAATAAAATATTTTGTTGTCCTATTTTCTTCCTGTACTTAACGTATATTATATATATCTACATCACTACAGAAAACTGTTTTTTGACAAAATGACAATTGGTTGGGTAATAAGGTAGAGCCCCTAAGCAGTATTAGCCCAGGGCCCCACAAATTCAAGATCCGTCCCTGTGTATAGGATGTAGCTTTTTGTGTGCTAAAGATGGGCCACACCTTTGTTGATTTGAGGTTCCACATTATTCAAAACGCCTTGCGGCAGTTCAAGTACCCCGTAAAAAGCAAAAATTATAAAAATAACTGGGTTGTTGATTGTCATAAAAAATTCATATGTTACAATTGTTATGTTTCTATATATTGGCCAGTGAAGATTTTTTGTCATTAGTTTATATAAAACTGTGATGAAAAAACTAATCTTAAATGTACCACTAACCCATTGTAATTGGCATTATTTAGTATTTTTAAAGTAGAAAATTTAGATAGGTATCTTGAATTTTGTATTTGTATTTTGAAAAGAGTTGTTTCAAATAAAGCACATTTCCAAACGAAACGCTATAATAATTTATCTTACCTTTGTGTTCTTTATGTTTTTAACAGTTACTACTGACAGTTGTTATTCTTTTGAAAAAAATTACACTTTAAGTTACACGCACGGAACAATAGAAATGTATAAATGAAAATGCTTTCAAAGCTGGCGGTTTTTCATTTACCAAAGAAACTTCTACATTTGTAGCTTTCATATATGGAAGGCGTTATATTTAAAAGAAACGAATTTCAAAAGTTAGGGAACGAAATCCCTTTGGTACAATGTTGCTAAATTTATATCTACCTGGGTAGGTATTTGTTTTATATACAAATGTTATCAATCTTTTCTTGTCTTGAAGTTTTCAAGGAAGACTAGTTAATTTGAGCAACATAGTACGTGCTGTTGTAAAATGTTAGATAATATAAAAAAAGGTTTAAATTGTTATGGGAAGGATTCACTATTTGAATAATTCTCCTTACTCGCCCTTTTTCTTTTCGGTTTCCCTTAGATAATGCTAAAATATTTCCCTTTGTTCTTTAAAGCTTTCAGTGTACGATTTACTCGAGAGGAAAATTAGACTATTATTTCAAGCGCAAAGAGGGCATTAAAAAGGAGGCATTTTCTATCTCCATTAGGTCTCGCTTCAATTTAAGAAAAATATACATATTCTTGTAAATAGATTTAAATAATCGAGTGTTTATAAGACGTTAACTTTTTGTTACTCCGTATTAACAACAAACAAAATGTTTAGTTACAAAACTTTAAATAAACCAAGTCAGTGGTGCGTATTTTAGTGTATCTATTTAATTTCATTAAAAAATTTAAAGTGTTTAACACCCTTAAGTCCTTAACTATTCTATTTAATTTCTCAGTTCAGACAGGCATCTTCCTTAGCACTGGGAAATTATCTAATTTCACCCTGTTTCATAAAAATGGCGATACTAAAAGTGCTATATCGCTAATTAGTTACATTCCAAAACTATTGGGTGCCATTAATGCCTTCAGACTTCGAAGCATTAGTTTATTAAGGATAAGTTAATTGTTACGAACTTGTTACCAAGTATTTAGTGTGAACGGTCCTATGTTGGTCTAATTCTGTTCACATCTTGTGATCGCAAGAAAATGGTTAGAATTATGGGTTTTTGAAGTGCACTCTGGTGTCCCTCAAGGCTCATACTGTGGCCCGTTATTATTCAATATATTTATTATTGACATCAATAGCTGCAATAAGTACCTACACTACCTCTTCGGTTAGCGTTAGAGGATGATCTCTAGTATATTTGATGAGACCCAATTAAATTAAATTAAATATTGTTTATAGTCCACATTTATTAATTTATATTTTAACTATAACCTTCTTTCATGTCACAGCCGTCACTATCGGTGACCCTACGACTGAATATATTTAAACACGTCACAAAAGTTGCTAATTTTTAATTAAAAATTCCGATTATTAGAACAATATTATACAATGATCGAAATAAATCCCTATCCAATTAGTAAACAGGAAACAGAAATAATACGTAAATAATTTAAATCAATAAGATCTTTTTAAGGTTTAATCGTTTAAAAGAAATATACGAGAATTCCGTAAGTACCTACCTAAAACTCCTTAATCGGACAATTAAACAAACGATCAAGTTTATTAAGTTTGGAAGATTTATAAAAGACAGAGGGATGAAAATAAATCGACCTGCTCTCCAATAAATTGCGGTACTAAATTTTAACGGTATTATGTCAAAGTTCCTTTTATGTAGGTATTATTCCTTACCCAGCAACAAAACAAGACGATCCGGGTTGTAAACATAATTTTACTGCTATACAAAAATAAAGTGGGGTTGCAAAAAACATTATCTATAATATATCCATTACCTGCTGTGATTCAAGAACCATACATTCAGTTAAGTTAAGTTGTGTTTGGTTAGGCTTGTTGCGAATCGAATAAGATTCGAGTTGATGGGTCGTGGTCTAATTAAATTATGTTTCGCTGCCCAGATTTTTACTGAAGATGCCGTCCGCAGTTATCAACGAAACGTCTGAACATAATCGTTCATTTTGACCATGGCTTATCATCTCGAATCACTATTCTGCTACTGACTGCGACCGTGAAGATCCAAGTAAGTACTTATACCGAATCTAATATTCGAATTTTCGAACAGTTCAATTGTTTTTCAAATAATCATTAAATTTCCCTTTTATATTAATCTTTCTTTTTTATTGCAATTCTCCATGATGGATTTTTTATGGCATTGATTTTTGACTGTTCACAATTCGTCTCAACATTATGTGTAATACTAAATTGTTTATGTTTATCCTAAACATCCAACAACTATTGCATTTATCCCCTCCCCTTAAAAGTGACAGCTGCTTCTTGAAATGGCGGCCTTGTTATACGTATGTTGCTAATTCACGCACAGGACCGGCTTCGAATTGAAACTTGTTGTGATCTTCTTAAATTTTTTTGCTTTTAACCATGTTGCTGAACTTACCGTGCGATTGTTAAACTCCGCACTTATTTCTGCTATAATATGCAATGGCACATGCTATCAAACATCGTCAGAAGGCTCACCTGCATAATAATATGCAATATTGTAATATCATTTTTATTGGCCATATTGTTGTACGACTGTAACATAAACCGCTTCTGAGGTCGCGAATGCTCGAGTTTTTTGTAATATTACGACATAACCATTCAGAACCCAATTTTAAAGAAGTATGACGCTGGTTATGGTTGTTTCGCAATATTGCAGCGACTAAAGTAATTTCGCATTTATGCATTTTATATAGGCCCTTCTGTGTGGAATGGAAATATACATACAGTAACTGATTTCATTCTTCGCAACCCCACCCTCCTACGGTAGTGGGCTAAAACTGAAAACAATTACCATTTCCAGGTAAATGTATCTATCAAAAAATCTTTTTGGAGATAAAAATTACGAACTTCTGATTTAAGAATAATTATTCTTTTCTTAAGAATGAAAAAAAAAATTATTTTTGATTATTCAAAAGTATTTTATCAAGAATAATGTATTTTCGGTGTAGATAAAAACCTAAATATTTCTTTTATTTACACTAAAGACGTCCATAAAATAATGGAAGTCAATATGTAACGGTCTGGGAAGCAGCTGCTCCATTACGTTACATATTACTCTCCCGGTAAAGAAGGCAGGAAAAGGAAATATTTCCACCCGTGAACCACTTACTCTATACATACGTATACACACATTTATCGTTTTAGGAATTTATTGCTTTTGCTTAAGGTTTTTCTAGCAGTTTGCGTACGGAAAAAACGCGAAAAACGCATCTCGGAGCTAATCGCCCTTGCCACAGCCTCGTTCATTTTCTTGGCATTCTCCTTCAGACACGATTGCGGTAAAGAAACGGAAGGGCAATTTCATCCACACTGACGATGAGACCGGTCGTCATTTTCGTTGATGGCTAATACGGTAAGGAAAAAGGAAATCTTAGCAACAGTTCAGCTCGATAATACTATAAATGTCCTCGTAAAAAGATAAATTTCCTCTCTCAGAACGAACCACTTCATGGTCAAGTATATAATACACTTCAACTTTACTGCTGGCCGAGGTCAGCGGAATCTAAGCCGTTAACTTATGTTAGAAGATAACGCCAAGTGTGTCTCACAATCAGTAAGGGTTCGTGGGCAAACATATTAAGACGCGTACCGACTTGAGCATTTTTATCCGCAAAAACTATTCTTGAGAAATATAACTCGCATTTCAAAATTTTGATCTTGTGTTGAGATAATCATTAGAAATGCACTGGTTAGAGGTTTTGCAGGAACCCCAGCATTAGCTGTGCCGGGTACTCGACAAAACCACTATGTTTAATGGTTCATGTCTTCGTTCTGATAGGCTTTCCATTAAATACCACCCTTACCAACGGCCCAAGCCACATTAAGCCGTTTAAGAATTAAACAATTGAAATTTTAATTCTTGGTTTGCGGATTTTTAGTAAGAGAGTTAAGATGAAACCGTTGAAACGAGAATATAATATTTACAAACACTCAGTCTACAAGGTGACCAACAAGCCACAGAAATTGTAACAGTTCGGCCATAGTCGTATTATTTTTTCTAATTTTTATTAGGTAGGTCTTAAGTTTTCCCCCCTATCAGTCTTTGTGGGCTCAAAACTGTTAGAATCATTGCTTCGAGTGGTCGAAATTCACTTGTGTGAATAGTTTCCTTAATCACTTTTTTTGTGTTAAAAGTTGTTTGAAAAATATATTTAAAGGAATTATTTGTAAATAGGTATGCAACACATCGTACACTTCAGCATAAGAAATTTCTGATACTAACTACGTAATACTATAGGGTTGTTCGGAAAGTCATTTCGTTTTTTTTTGTGGAAATGAAAGACAGTTTTCGTATAATAAACAAATACTTTATTAAATTATATATTGACCGTTCTGGTCCAACACCTTTTGCCATCTTTCTGGTAGTAGCATAATTCCACGCTCATAAAATTTTTGGTCTTTGCTGGCAAAAAACTGATCGAGGACGTTTTTGACCTCCTCATTTGAGGTGAAGGTTTTACCGTCTAAAAAGTTTCGGAGTGACCGGAACAAATAATAATCCGATGGTGCCAGGTCTGGAGAATATGGTGGGTGTATTGTATTGTATCCCATTCAAGCTGTAAAAGCTTTTGGCGAGTGACCAAACTTGTGTGAGGTCTCGCGTTGTCTTGGTGAAACACTACACCTTTCCTGTTGATTAGTTCTGACCTTTTCTGTTGAAGTGCATCATTCAGTTTGTCCAGCTGATGACAGTAGACTTCTTTGTTGCGTTTTCTTTTTATCTCACGTAGCAAAAAATTTGAGTTTTGAGGCTAGGATATCTCACAATAGTGACAAACTCTATTAAGTAAGTAAAAGTGGAGTTTACCTCATCTTCCACGAAGTTCATAAAATAAATCGGTCACGTTTTCTAAAGTAGCAGTTTTTGCGGCAGTGGAGTGAACTTGGAAAATTTAATTAAGTCACTCAACGACAGAATGGTTCGTTTGCCGATATTACCTATCACTCACAGTCGACTGGAGTTCGATTAGGCAGAGTCCTTGATATGTGGCGTTATGGATTAAATTATAAGCACGTATTAAATAACTTCTTTGTCGAGCGTTACAGTACCTGACATGTCACTGAATAGTTGGGCAACTCCACTAGAACAATAAATTTACCATTTAGTAGCAATTTCTATCTAACTTACACAAAATTATTCGGAAAGCATTTAATACATGTCGTTTAAAGAGAACGGGTTATTTGAATTGTTAAATGACATTGCACGTTTTAAATAGAATTGATATATCATCAGTAAATAATTGCAGTCTCCTCATCCCTAAATTCATGAAAAGTTAAATAGATGGTAAACGCCAAAGAAAACGTCAAATTTTGCATCGTTTCCACAAAGTACCAATACTAGCGGATAGCAGTAGGACCTGCACGCTAGTGGAAAGCCGGAGGATAAGGCGGAAGCCCCTCTTTTGCCTCGTTTTAGGAAATGTGGGAATGAGTGGATGGTGACTGAGGAGAGTAAGGAAAGAGCTAATATAAAGATAGGAGACGAAAAATTAAAAGAAGAGTCTGATTGTCAGATAACCCTGGATGGAAGGAGGATTAGAGATATAAAAAAGAGCATAGCGAGGGGTCGAGTCGCCTTTAACAAAAAGAAGTCTATGCTCGCGAACGGTTAATTTAGAAGTTCGAAAAATATTGTTAAAGGTGTATCTATGTCTGGAACACTGCGAAGTACGGACAATGCAAAATATGGACGCTGGGAGCGGCTGAAAAGAAAAGCGTTTGAAATGTGGTGTTATAGGAGAATGATGAGGATATCGTCGATAGAGAAGGTAGAAGGTAGAAAGAATAGAACAGAGGTTACTGTGGAAGTGAATAGGAAATAGGCGAGATAAGTTGGTAGGACATCTACTCAGACAATGAAGGGCAAGTTAGAAAATTATCCGAAGCAGAAACAGGAGTTAAGAGGAGTAACGGTAGACTTAGATTAGAACTGTTCACAAATAGTTATGGATATGGGTTGTACTAGTTTTAGGGAAATGCGTTAATTAGCTCAGATAGGAAAGTGCGGGTCTAACTAGTCTAACATTCACCTAATGGTTAAATGATCTGTTACTTAAAATGTTAACTTCACGAGTATTTTCTGGAGATAATTTTGAGTTCTACAAAAACATGACCCTATCCAATTTGTTTTCTTACAGTGAAAACTAGTTAGAGACTAGAAGAAGAATTTTGCCTAGTTTTGGTTTTGTATGACACCGTATTTAAAGGTTGGAAAATAAAGGATTGAAACTCTGTTTTCAATAAATTGTCCTACATAAACTTTTTATCGAAGTTTGAACCATTATTTTAGGAGGTACAAGACCTCAAGTTGTGACATGTTCTCATTTTATCATTTCCATATCGATGAAAACATATTTACTAGTTAAAACCGACTAAATAGTCATTTTTGTGTCATTTCATTGGAAATATAGTAGATATTAAATGCGTGCGTACATAAAAATATGATCCTATTTCTATTTCTAAAAACTGCTGAATTTATGGTTATAAAGAAATAAGGGTAATTGAGTATTATAAAGGTTTTCTTGGAAGAAGTCGAATTCGCAATTGGCCAATTTCATTTTCTTCCATTCTTTTCCAAAATATACAATTTCTTTTTTTTCAGCCTTTAAATCTATAAAGGCGTGAAACGCAATATTGGAAGGAGAAAATCCTATTAAAAAGAAAAGGTTCAACAAAAACAGTGATGGCTACTCTTGTGAAAAAAATACGCTTTATATTAAAAAGAAACGAAGCGCGTGGCTGGAGTGATGAAAGTGATTCTATCAATTATTACCAAGGCTTATAAATTTCATTTTTATTAAATTACCTACATAATAATAAACAATCACAAAATACTAACAAAGAATAAATCCGTTACGGTTTATAAGCTTGTTTGATTATAGCAATTATTATAGAAGGGTTGTTAGGAAAGTATTCTTTGGTAACAATGGAAAATGTGTATGTAAATTATATATTATCAATTTTTATTTAACACCTTTTACCATTTTTCTGATGCCAACATGATTTTTGACGTCCTCATTTGGATTAAACAGTTGCAGTCCAAATAATTTTATACAGACTGGAACAAGTAATAATTAAAAGGTGCCAGGTCTGGATAATATGGTAGGAGTGGTGTAGTATGTCCGATCCAAGCTGCAAAAGCTTTTAGTGGGTTACCAAAGTTTCCAAGACCTCATACAAGTTGTATGAGGCCTCGCATTATCTTGGTAGAACACATTATCTTTTCTATTAATCAGTTTGGATCTTTTCTGTTTCAGTAAATCATTCAGTTTGCCTTTTTGATGACAGTGCATTTCAGAATTGATCGTGATAAAAATAAAAAGAAAAAGACAACTATTCCTTTGTAATCTTATCAAGCAGACATAGAAGTAGATCAATTCCTATACCAAAATGGAACACGCTAAGCATATTTAATTTACATTATTAGTGTACTGTGTAAATATGGGACAAATTAGTTTAATTTGGAGTTAGACAGAGTTATCTCTGTTTATATGAATTTCGTTCAAACAATGCGTCAGCTACAAACTTTAATTAGTAAAATTTGCAATTACAAACCTGACGCTCCTTAATTAATAGCCGTGGAAACGAGTTTTATTAATCTAAACAAGAAGAATGGGCGTTGATTTAATGCAAACTAAGTATGTAAAATTCTACGCATACTAACTATCGTTGAGAGTCCCGATCTTTGCGTAACGGGGAGTTTGATGCTTTCATCTCAAATGCCACTAGGATTCTCGGAGTTGGGGCTAAATCTATTGAAAGGGATATAAAATTTCGTTCTCTTGCATTTTTTTATCAACGTAACACTTATGATTAAATCAATTTTACAATAACAAGATTAGAAATTATGGTTTGTATTAAAATTTTCATTTTTTTATTAAGCCGAAAGATAAAGTGCGACATTTTATCATCAAATTTCATTTCGTTTGTGTAAAATCTTTATATAAACACTTGTAACTTTGTATTTACGTGTCTTCGTTGTTGTTGCTGTCAGCTCCCGTAGCTTAGTGGTCTGAGAATTGACACATAAAGTTAGGGACCAGGGTTCGATTCCCGGCGAAGGAGTGCCAGCAGTAACAATTTTTCTTCATTAATTTAAAGTAATCTGTAGAGTATAAAAAGTTAATTTCAAAAATTATTAAATATTAGCGTCTTCAAAGGCATGTTTTATATTTAAGGTTAATTTTCATTCATCTAGAGAAGGGACTGTGTGTAAGAATAACAATTATGGAATCAGTAAAATAATAAAGTTGTAACACATTTAAATTCCTGGTTCCTAATTAATTTGAGGTAACTTAAAGTGGATAAAAATTGAGAATGAATTTTCAAATTAATATTTAATAAAGTTGTGTTTTTGTGATTGACATTAATGTATTTTTATTCTTGCTTTGGGCATTTTTGTGTAGTTTAGCATGTTAGCCACTTTACAGTTTGTGAGAGCTTTTGGAGGACTTAATAACGTAGAAATAAACACTAAATGATAAGACAACACCACAACAATATATCTACAAACTCAAAAGGAAAGATGATCGGCGATAAGACTGATGAAATGTAGTAAGCAGTACCAAAAGATAGGAAGACGAGATAAGTTATGAAAAAGAAGTTTTCAGAAAAATTGAACAAAACTCATCGTAAAATTGTAATTGGGAAAGGATCCTAACTACAAACGGTATGATGCGATTAGTACGCGAAGCTGAAATGTTAATAGGGATTACAGGAAAGTACAAGTAATTAAAGTTATTGATATTGATAGAATTGACTACAAAAGAACTTGAATAGGCTGTTCGAAATATTTACACAGAGAATAATAGAAAAACAGACACAAAAGAATTCGAATACAAATATTTATATAGACGCAGAGACACAAAGAATGATATACAAAAGAATTTAGGTATTTGAAACATTTGCAAAAGGGTGTAATATAATGTTTCGCCAGATGTATGATTTTAAATTTTAGTTTTTCTGCCATTAGACTTAAATGACTAGGGTAAAGGTCTAGATGATGGCCCTCACCCCTTCGGGGGGTGGGGATGGGGGGGATCGAAAGCGGAGGTCTCCCCCACCACTGTACCATAAAAAGTTCGTGGCGGTTCAAAGTTAATAAATATGCCAATTTTTATACATTTCTAGGCATGTAAATATTTATATAATCATTCTTAAACAATATTCAAAGGTAAAACTAATGAAAAATACATAAAAATATTGAGAAAGTTATATAAAACATTATTTAAATATCTTTATCAATAGGTTAGGTTATCGGGTTTTGTTTAAGTGACCACCCCCTTTCGATCCCCCACCTCGACCCGTTTGAAAATATTTTTTTTATGGAATTTTATTTGAATTATAGTGTATGAAAATTGTCAAAATAATCAACTTTCAACCCCCATAACTTTTTATGGGGGTGAGACTGCCGCAAATTTACTCAGGTGACCACCCTCTTTCAATCCCCCCTACCCTCTTTCGATCCCCCTACTCCCACCCCCATCTAACCCAGATAACTTTTGATGGGGGTGAGACCGCCACGAACTTTTTATGATACAGTGGTGGGGGAGACCTCCTCTTTCAATCCCACCCACCCATCATCTAGACATTTACCATGACTAGAAAAATCTTGTGAAGGACGAGGAAACTGCAGATTGGTTCAATAAATCTGTTTGACATATGCCGTTTTATTCCTCTACGAGCGAAAATTAAAAGAAAACTTTACCCTTTTCACTTTTACGCTGGACATAGGTACGTTTTATTAATCTTTTCAGTCGAGTTGACTCAGCGAAGCGGGCATTTTCGGTGTCGAATTATAATATTATCGCAGAAGCACAGCAGTTAAATCGGTCAATTTGCATGGGGATAGACGCGGGCTGATGCCTGCCGTCAGTCACCGTCGGTCGCTTTGCGCTGATTTTCTTCCTTCAATAAGTCAAACGCGTCCCGAAATAATAAAATAAAACCGTTTTGTCGGCCAGTTGGTGTGTGCGCAACGTGCCGCGCGCGTTTTCCGAATTTTCCGCGGAAAAGGTCAGTCATTCGCGGAACGACGACTCAACAACACCGGGAATATTGTCGGGATGTGATTTGTCACGCACGAATACGAAAGTACGAAAGTTTCTCTACAATAACAAAACAAAAATTTTATTAGAAAATGAGACAATTTCGAAAATCCAGAATTTCTGCCCCTTGATGTCATATCCATATGTGAAAAACAACATTGATTGATTGAAGCTGAACAAGTGGCATTTCTAAAGTTAACCCTGTTAAGTAAGTTAATTAAATGGAAAAGATTGTACGTCCTTGAGTAAAAAAAGCCCCATGCCCGCTTCTGTTAAAAAGAATATTATTCTCACACGGTACAAATAAAATAAAAAAAAATAAATTTTTAGAAATGTCCAATGACCATAGTTAATTATGGTCAGTAAAACAATTGTAAATTTGTGTTTGTTACACTTTAAATGGAAATTTGAGTTATTTAAATTAGGTGGCTCATGTACAAGATAATTAATGTTCTGCTAATTTTATTTGATTCACGGATTTAAACAAGAGCCTGCAGCTGTAACCGGGCTTTTCTAAAAATTCTACCAAGAGAGAGACATGTCTATTTATAAAAGATAATAAAATAAGTAATTTATTATTTGGAAAGATTTCATAAATAAAAGAAGTGTAACCGAAAATTAATTTACTTGTTTGAAAAGCAAAGTTTGAAACTTGTTCAAAGTTGAAAATTGTTAAATAAAGCCAAAGGCATTTTTTATAAAGTAATTAATCGTAACGAGATGAGACGAAATATAAATGTTTGGGAAGTTGGATCAAACATTTTCTTTCTCTAATTTAAAAAATAAATAAAGATGTAATTGCTTATTGATAAGTTTATTAATTCCATTCGTGATGTCAGTAACAATTTCGTTTCTCTACTGGTTCTTGGTTGGTTAATATAAATGCAAATTGTACCTACTTTATAAAATATTCTTCTTAAAGTGTGAAATATTTCAGAAGATTTAGAAATTTTATAATACAAAACAATTATTAATTTTTGATTAGCCCTTCCTAAAATTTATAAATATCAAATGTTACAATTCATGGTAACAGGATATAACAATATTTATTTTGAATTGACGCGTTTCATAAAATTTTGTTTGTAATATAATACATAAGACCTATGTAAATAGAAAGCATAGATACCTATGTACTTTTTAATTGTTTCGTAGGTACCAGTAGATTGGAAACTTTAATTTAACATTTTAAAATACAGTATGAACCCTTATTACTGAACCTCACTCGAACGTTAACACTACTCTAACATCATCATCACAAGGTCGTCAGTCCTAAGACTTGTTGGACACGTATCTCCACTCTTTCCTATTCTAAGCTAATCTTCGCATTTCCCTAAAACTAGAACATCCCACGTCCTTAACTATTTGTGAACACTAATCCAGTCTAGGTCTATCTCTACACCTCTTAGCTCCTGTTTCTAATACCTATATCTCTAACTAATCCTTCATGCCGGAGAATACCGTACTAGTTTTGGTTAAATTTCTACCTAAATTTAGAATAATCATAAAGTTTATAAACTTTACACGACCAGCTAATATAACCGCATTTACGAAATCTTCATTAGGATTTCGATCTCATTAAAGGAAAATAAAGTACAGTCGAGACATAACTAACATAAAATTTTGCTTGTGAAATAAAAGCCTGCACTTGTATAAATAATTAAATTCGTTCATTTCAAATGTTATTTAACTAAATTACAGACATTACAAAAATGGGATCTCTTTTAATCATTAAAGGGTGTTTTCGCTAAATAACGGAGTTGAAATTACTTCTACAACAAGTAGTTCGAATAATTCTCGTGTTTAATCAAAGTAAAACTTTAAAGAGTCTGCAAGTTTACGGTGAATCCTTAAAAAGGAATTGTAAATAAATTATTTTCTTGTTAAACTTCGGCTAAATCTTCGAATGGAAAGGGACAGAATAAGTATGAACTCTAGCAAACGTCTACAGATTTTATTCGAATCTATATCAACTCTGATGCAAATACGTGCTCCAATTAATTAGCGAAATTTTCTATTTTATCGTTGAATTTTTTAATTTTTCTTTATATAAAGGAATTTTGTTCGTGTTGCCTTTTCCTGCCATAAGTTTATGATGCTAATTTAACCACTTTTTTCTGTAGAGTATGTAATATGTATGCCTACAAATGTATTTTTAAGTTTTTGTTGTTTTACAGCAGTTTTTGAGGTATTTATAAAAAATAGAATATGAAATTAAAATAATGAACTACCTCATACTACAACTTGAAGTTACAATAAAATGTTTAAAACATTACTTTCTTAAAGAGTATTGTTTTACGTTATTAGTTAAGTATGCAACCTATGCCGGGAGTTTTTTTAGTTCTTCAATTCAATTTATGCAAATACAGTGGATTTCATTTAAAACGATTTGATTAAAGCGACCATTTAGTTATAATGACGTTAAGTCTCTTGAATTTAAAGCATACTTTCGTACAAAATTAATTTGGCTATAGCGACTTCGGATGTAACGCTGAGTTCGGGTGTAATGACTGTTTTTAATGAATCAATTGGAATAAATCCCACAAAGTTTTCTTATCTTTTGTTTACATCCACACAGATGGTCTGCAAGTGATCTTTACCATTTGTTTATAGATATTAGTTGTAAGCGTGTACGTTAAATTGGTTCAGTTACAAAATAATATTCTGTTAAACTGTTAAAAAAAGGTGGAATCGTTTCAAAATTGAACAATGTTGAAAACTATAGGTACATACGTGTCTGTATCTATTTGCCTTTGCCTGTAACGACCTCCGGATATAACGACGACATTACAGTGGTCCCGTCGTCGCCGTTATACCCGAAATCTATTGTATTCTGAAATATATATTTGTTATGAAAGGTATTTTTGGTAAAACTATCCATGGTGTTTATTTTTATATATTATATTGATTTTTTTATTTGATTATTTTATCTAAACTAGTAATATCCAGCTACAACTCTTACAGACTTACCAAAGGACTTAAAATACTTTAAATGAATTTTTAATCTTACACCTTATTGAAATTTTAGAAGTTATCTTTCTCACTTACCCATTTTTTTTTTTAATTTATAATCCTNTTTTTTTTAATTTATAATCCTTATATCTCAAATTTCAGCTATTTAAATAACAGCCTCATTTAATTCAATACAGTTTTACATTTTGATATTTTATGTTTTATGATTTTTTTTAACAAAATCTACGATTTTAGAATAGAAACAAACTTGTGAGAAACCAAAGCACAATCTTAATTCAATTGTCAAAAGCCTCACGTAATCCGCAGAGTATTGAATTATGGAGAGTGCTGGTGAAAGTTGTGTCATAAATTTGTCAAATAGTTGAAGCGGTTTGTAATTTAGAATTTTTGCCTTTTCTGCTGTTAAGCAAACGGCAATTATCTTGGACAAGTGAAAACTTTGTAAAGCTTTTTGTGTAAGCTTTCCCGAAAAAATGATTTAAAAAGTAATATTCTGATATTTTACTTCCTGCACCATACAACGCAATATCTTTTATAAGCTGCAGACGTTTCTGCCTATGTTTATTCCGAAAAAGTTTTAACTGTTTTGAAAACAAGTTTGAAAACAAGAGATACAGTTTGCATGGGGAGGACATACAAACTTTTTATTTTACAGGTTACAAGAAAGATGTTTTTTTACATAAAAACGGTTTCGAACACACATCATGTCCTACAAACGTATTTGTAGAAATTTATTTGAAAAGAAAACATGAATAGCGCAACGGAAAATCTAAAATAGAACATGAAGGAAAATGCGTCTTAGATTTTATTGTTTTTCAGTAGGTAGTATTATTTTAAACATTATTGTTTTCAAATGTATAGATTTTCTAAGGATTGATGAATATTAAAGCGTGTTGTTTTAATAGGCGTGCAAGTAGAAACTCGTATGTTTCTTGGTGAAATTCAACGGTTACTCTAATAATTAATAATCAAAATATTCGCTATACTATCTATGGTCTTTTGCCTTCGTGGTAGAACCTTGCTAGCTTCGAAAAAAAGTTATCAGACCATTTTAGCATATGAATAGATGGTAATCAAAAAGGGGTTGGAGAATTCGTCGCATACTGAAAAACATCCCAACCCAAGCAGAAGATGGGCTTCTGAATTAACCTTACTCTATTATGCGAACGAACGTTGTTGTCAGAGAGAAACGTCACTTTTCGCCTCCTTTAGCCTGTAAATAGACTTTTTCTTTTAGATCATCACTTAATTTTATTGATTGGACCTGGTAACGTTCAGCTGTAAGAGTTTCACCAAATTCCAGAAGCTTATAGGGAACGATTCCTGTGCAGTCCCACCATACAAACAATAACACATCCTTATCATGAATATTCGGTTCTGTAACTGATGACGTTGGCAAGTCTGAATCAATCCGCACTCTATCGATTTAGGATTCTCGTAAAAAATTTACTTGCCTTAACTGATAATGATTTTGGTCAAAAAAGTTTTCCTTTTGTACCGAAAACGCAAATTCAAGCAGGTGTAAACATTTTGGATTTTGTTTTCTTCCATTAGAATAACATCATTCATCATCATTAAATAGTCAAGTCAAAATCATCGCATTTCGCTTAAACAAGAACATTCCATATCCTTAACTATTTGTGAACAGTAATCTAATCTATATCTATCTCTACTCCTCTTAACTCCAGCTTTGATATGTCTCTAAATAGCCCTTCATGCCTGAGAAGGTGTCCTACCAAACTATCTCGCTTACTTCTTAGTGACCCATTACGACTTCTTTCTAATACCTCCTCATTTTTAATCTTCACTATGCACGGTCTCTTCATGCGAAAGCTTCTAACATTCTCTTTTCCGTTGTACTCACCATCCATATTTCGCATCCGTTCAGTAAACTTTTAATAATCTTTTTCGAATTTCTAAATTGTTCGCGACCATAGAAGTGACTTCTTTTTATTAAAGACGACTCGAGTCTCTGTTATCTTCCTTCCATCCTGAGTAATCTTAGATATCGAAAATCATCCACTACTTCTAATTTTTCTGCTTGTTCTTTCCGTCAGTTTATGAAAAACTCATTTTCTTTCCTTCTGCATTTTTTCCATTGTCTATAATCGAAGCAATATTGCTAGTTGAGGAACTCCTAACTGTTCTGTAAGTTCTTGTTGAGGCTGAGGTAGATTTTCGCCCAGCAAAACTTGATGGTCTTCATTTTCAAATTTTTCTACTGCACCTGGACGTGGAACATTCTGAAGATTCAAATTCTCATCACGAAATCTTATAAATCACTTTTTTTACTGTAGAATAACTCATCAGAATGTTTACTCAAAGATTGGATTCGATCAATTCCGTAACTTCATCAGCACTTATTTTTTCAATTTAAAATAAAACAATGACGAAAATGTCGTTTATAAACATTCATGTTTTATAAAATTGATACACATAGAACGATAGCTTGTAAATGACTGAAACGACTGAAACGTATGCCATAATGCAATTTACTCCAGAATCGAGCTACCCCAGTAAGGTCTTCCTATAAATTTTCGATACTGATTATAATATTCCCTACTAACTTATAATTAATTGAAACAATAAAAAGAAAACACCGAACAGTATCAAATATGCTACAATTTGATGACCATTATTAAAGGTAATGGAACTGACAAGAAATTTTAGTGTAAACACAAATGCTACCAGAATGGAAAAGTAGTACTTTTAAATGAAAGGATATTATCATTCATTATTATTTTATTGAAATGCAATATCTATTATCACAGAAACAATTGGTGAGTTACATCCGTCCCAGTTGTTATGTACTTTATGGAAATCCCAAAACTGAGAAATTTTCATAGATTGTTTATAATTTCAGTGGAAATTTGTTAATTTCGTGTTTTAATTTGAATAGAAGGTGTTTCGTTTTGTACTGTACACGAGAAGAACTAAATTTGGTAGTTAAATGGTCTAAAAAAAGCATACCACTTTACAAAAATAACACCGCATATCGATTTTTAACCAAGAAAGGATCTATTTTTGTGTGAGCTGCCTTCCACGTTAAGTTATGCAGCAGTATACGCGAAAAATACATTAAAAGATTGATGATTCCTATTAAAATTAGGTTACGAATATTATTACAGAGGAGAAAAGAATTTGCTTCGTGCGACGTCTTATAATTTATTAAGACAAAAATGCGGCACGGAAATGACCTTGTGAGCTGTATAAACGAGAATATGTCGTTCAAATCTCCCTAAAAAGATGTGATATTTAGTTTACTGATTGTTTCAGTTTTTGTTTAATTAACACCCTACAAAATTACTTATTCAAAAAAAAAACATTGACTCAAAGAATACCTGTTTTTATTTGAAAAGTTAAATAAAGAATGACGGAAAAAGTATAAAAACTAAAGCTAAACGTGTTTAGCTCATATGGGTACTATTAACACGAGAGTCTCCCCACAGAAAAAGTGGGAGAAACACGAGTCCGTAATGAATAGGTTTAGTGGTAACTAGAGTAAATCTCTTTTTAATTAATTTAGGGAATGATAGGAATTGGAAACAGGAAAGAAATTAATCAGTCTTGATTTTGATTCATTGATAGTTATCTTTAAATATCAGTTACTAATTACTACAAAATTTATATAGCTATAATGAATAAATTAAAATGATCAGACAAGAGAAAGTTAACTGTGATGCAGTTAGTTTGTTCCAGTTTTTAATTGCATTAATTATATAATACAAAATTGCACATCAAAAACTGAAAAAGAAAATGTTAAAAATTAAGACAAGCAGTTTTTTAATTTACTTAGTTTTTGTCCTAACCATAGTTAGCAACTTTTCCTTTTTATATTCGGAAGGATAGTTGAATCTAATTTAAAAGTCTTTTAATAAATTCGAAGAGAAGAAAAACCCTCCTATCCAAGAAATTTCATTTTTGATTTATTTTTAAATGGTTGACATAATAAGTTAAGTAGAATGTTAGTTTACGTCAATTTTATAGTTATATTATCTAACATTGCATGTCATTATTGATGTTTTTCGGTAACGTTATTGTATTCATTAGCAATTTTAATTCGCCGGTTATGTTAAAATGACATGCAAAACTCTAACCATTTTTTTTCACGTTCTCTAATTTTATTATAAAATGTTATCGTGTAGGTAAACAATTGAATTATAAATCAGTACAAAAATAACTTATAATTTATTCACTTCAAAACCGCAATGGTATAAATCATTCCATCTTGAAATGGGCATACATTATTTAAATATACATAGTAATCGCCGCACTATTATTTATTTATTTGCGAATATCTAATAAATATATTGATCTGTAAAATTTGGAAGATCGAGCTTTGCTCACGACAGATGTAAAGCATCTAGCTAAATCCAATTTGTATAAGTTATATAATTGTTTTTTTAATGTAACCCAAAATTTGTTTAAGTAAGAAAATCTAATTCCTTAATTTGTTTTTAGACGTAATATAGATTTCAGCTTTTGAGAATTATATTTAAGAGATTAGTCGAGCTTTGTATATTCTATATTGTGTAACACTAATCGAATTACCTATATACATAGGTAAGTAACCCTAGAAAGGTGATTCTGAGGTTAATACGTAAGAATACGTACATTTTTTTTTATGCTAGGATCATAAATTTAACGATCACATTACCTTTTCTAATTCATTGTAGATCCCACTATATTCTCATGTAGGACATAGCGCTTTACACAATCATTCCGATTTTATGGTGATTGAACTTTTACAGCAGCCTTTCACGCAGAAGGAAATCGAAAGATTCATTTCTTTATTATAAATTAAAACATCTGGTCCCCAGAACTAACGATTTCATTCTTCAAGAGCCTTCAGCATTTTAAAAAATATATCAAAGATTTTGTTTTGTAGATTTGTTGTTAGCAATTGTTGAATGTCATTATGATTAAGATTCTGCCTCAAATTTTATAGATTAGATGCATGAATAGAACGACTTCAGTGAAAGTGTCAAACGAAAAGTTAATTAAGGTTTACTAAAAACAATGTATAATTTTTTTAAATTTTTAAAAACAACACATTGAACTAGACCTTTGATAATACTTGTCTATTTGCCAAATATTTTCTACCACCCACGCTACGTTTCATTGATAAGTATACATCACCGTTTGTTGTAGAATATTTTAAATAAAATTTGCACTTGCACTACAGTTATTTAATTTTTCTTTCGAGGCTTAGTTCATAGAAATAATTTTTTTAATAACATTAAAAATGTGGCACTTTAATCAGGGGGTCGTTCATAAAATACGTTCGTAAAGGGAAGGGGGGTTTAAGGAAATGTGATGTTCGCAATTGTTCAATTTTATTTTAATGTTTTTCTTAATTTGGCAGTTATTAAAATATTTAATCATCATGTAGATAGTTATTCGCATTGCTAGTTTTAATCACCAAAAATCCTTCATAGGGGGGGCGAGGTGTACTAGCTTTTGTGACGCAGTATTTGTTGGGGGGTCGCAAAAAGTGAGACTAAGCATGACGAAAGGAAAGGAGGCAGAGGAGTCTAAAAAAAGGTGAAATTCTGAGTGACGCATTTTCTTCATAAGTATTTAATGAAAAGTGCAAGTAAACCGTTTCGATATACAACCAAAATTGATTCTTCAGTTTATCCGTTACATCCGATTAACTAATAGATATTGTTGCCAATGTGTGTTTGATATTGTTACACAATTTCGTTAAACCATGGAAGTAATACACTTTCTTGCAGCTGTCGACAATTTGGAGCATGAAGAGTAGTTTTTAAATGTTTATTAATAACCAACCAGCTGTCTACGTGTTCGTTGCCATGAGCCAAATAGATGTAAATTGAACTTATTATGAGCAGTAAAATAAATGTCATTGCAAGACAAATTTTAAATTGGCGATGTTCACGTTCTCTACAGTTAAACTTTTATTATATTTACCGGATAATTATTAGCTGTAGGGGGTGCACTTAACAATGTTTTATTTTTACATTTTATATTATGACTGTTGTTTAACTAAAAATAAATAGTGAACCACTAAATATATAAATAATTCGGTTATAGCAAGTGAATTCGTTACAACCGACTTATTTATGAGCATTTCTACAAACGTTATTTTGGCACCTTCAAGGCCATTATGACAATAATAATTATTTATGTTTACCATCAGTGGCGGCGCGTGAATATTGATTAATATGTTCTGTCAATTATCATTAAATAAAGTATGTATCTAATGAGAAATTATTGGGAGATTACATTTACGTGATCGACGTAGTCTTCACGAATTAAAATAAAAATTAATGGCAACAGCCTATTGAACTCATTCAAACAATACTTTAACTGTATTGTACCAGCCTATGTTAAAGTACTATGTGAAACATTTTTAATAGTGGTTAATATATCAAATATTAATGTGAATGTTCATTTTCAATTTCTACCCACTACAAAATACCTCAAATTAATGAGGAAAAATTTGTTGTTGTTGTCACACCCTCGCCGGGAATCGAACTCGGGACCTTTAGTTTTAAGCACCAATGATCTGACCACTTGTTGTTGTCATCTCTCGTAAGCCAAAGGTTTCGAGTTCGATTCTCGGCGAGGGTGTGATAACAGCAACAAATTTTTCTTCATTAACTTGAGGTAATTTATAGTAAGTAAAAATTAATTTGATTAATAATAGAGAGAATCTATGTTGCGTTGTTCGCAAGTTGTTTCATTTGATACATTGGCGCAAATTTATGAGTCTGCTACCTGTACATAAAACACCTTTGATTCTATAAATAAACATTCTGGAAATAGGAATCTTTGGAACACAGGTAACTTACCTAAAATTATTATTATCTATATTCAAGTTCTTGCAGCTATTGTCGAATTCATGGAGACGTTTGAAGGTAAATACTTGACTAGAATAAACACACATACGTATATGTATAAAGCACTAATAATAGCTCCTTTAGGTGCTTATTTGCGTACTACATTGGTATTTCGTTATCAGATTCGACACAAAAATTATGCACATCGTATTTACTCATACCTATTTAGAAGATTAAACAATAGGTACATCGATACCTAAATATAATTTAAAAAATTGTTGAGAACTTTCCTTGAAAATGAAAAATTGAAACGAGGTCATCATTCATCCCTGGATTGAGAAAAGCAACTTTCGGAACTTTTTAGGGATTTTCATAATACGACATGCTCAGCTGTGGGAGTGCAATTTTCATTTGATTAGTTTGTATTTGTTTTTGCCCTAAGAAGAACCATCTGAAGAACAAATTCCTCAGTCATCATACTACTTCATTTCATTTATATAATCTATTTACTAATAGAGCTTATAACTTCTCTTTTATGTACATTCCACATTCATCACGAATAAACTTGAGCTAACGAATATACATTTTCTTGTTGATTATAGAAGTACGTAGTAACCACTGATACTAATTAAGCCATGTTTGCTTAAGCCTCTGAAAACAGAGCTATGTATTGCAAAAACATTTCGCGTCATTAGCACAAGCTGAAGCACGGGAAGATTAATTTTGGTTAAGGGTCTGTTTCTAACAAGTAATTAAGCATTTCGTTTTATGAAAAATTAGATAAACTAACTGAACAAAATATTTATCAATTATCTTGTGACAATAAATAAATAGAATGCAAATTACATGCAAGTTTGTTTGCCGTGAAATCACGAGCAAACGAAGCGAATGAAACTGGATATAAAACACTACATACAGACTTTATTTACAAATGAATTATTAACTTTTAACTATGAAATAACGGATTACAACTATAGGCACAACAAATAAAATATGAATTAAAAACGCAAGTTAACAAGAACAAGGTCAAAACGTGACTAACTCTAAATTATGCGACAAAATCAAGAATTGTTCTGTTGCCACTACCAATACCTAGTATGTATCAAAAGATATTTGACTACGTATGCATTTGAAATTATGAAAATTTTCAATATAATAAAATAAAATAGGTTGAATAATGATAAGCAAATCTATCTCTAACGACTAAAAGAAATATTAAAGGTAAATGTTTAGATGATGGGCCTTTTGGGGGTGGGGGTGGGTGGGATCGAAAGAGGAGGTCTCCCCCACCATTGTACCATAAAAAGTTCGTGGCGGTCTCACCCCCATAAAAAGTTATGGGGGTTAGATGGGGGTGGGGGTAGGGGGATCGAAAGAGGGTAGGGGGGATCGAAAGAGGGTGGTCACCTGAGTAAAACCCCATAAAAAATTTGCGGCGGTCTCACCCCCATAAAAAGTTATGGGGGTTGAAAGTTGATTATTTTGACAATTTTCATACACTATAATTCAAATAAAATTCAATAAAAAAATTATTTTCAAGCGGGTGGAGGTGGGGGATCGAAAGAGGGTGGTCACTTGAATAAAACCCGATAACCTAACCTAACCTAACCTATTGATAAAGATATTTAAATAATGTTTTATATAACTTTCTCAATATTTTTATGTAATTTTGATTAGTTTTACCTTCGAATATTGTTTAAGAATGACTATATACTAGAAATGTATAAAAATTGGCATGTTTATTAACTTTGAACTCCCATAACCTTTTATGGGGGTGAGACCGCCACGAACTTTTCATGGTACAGTGGTGGGGGAGACCTCCTCTTTCGATCCCACCCTCTTTGGGGGTGGGGACCATCATCTAGACCTTTACCATATTAAAATTAAACTGAAATAAAGTTAATTAACCATCATTTCTGAAGACGAAACAGGTTTATTTTTCAAGTTTGTTTGACATCAATGATACGTTGTGTGCCAGATGGGCTGATGAAATGGATTGAAACGCTTGAAATTGTATCCCCGCTCGAATTATTATTACGACTGCATTTACTGCTATCCTGCTCAGTGTTGCAAATATTATTAGGAAGTTATTTCTCTATGAAGTACCTTTGAGTTTTATTACATCGCGTCGACAATTTTTATGGCTTCGCTCTCGTAAAATCTAACGAGAATTTGCATTCTAGAATAGTATTGGCGTTTACACCCCAGAATATGCTTCCACTCGGCAGCTACAATCTCACAAGTCATATTACGATATCGCAGAAAGAAAGTTATTAGACGCTTTATCTTGGAATAAAGAACTAAACTATTGTTGAATAAAATAATTCGAAGTGGTCTGTATTCTGTCGAAACTGCCAGACGCGGATCGCGATTTCGAACTTTTTGGATCTCATCAGCGCGTCGCGGATAGTTCCGACAGAACACAGACCAACATTTACCTGCTGTCTTAACAGCGCGTTTTAGAAAATACCACAAATGGCGTGGTAAACGCCATCTGTAGTACGATGCTACATTTTAAGATTACGTATGCTCCAACAAGATCCATTTAAATATATCAATATCTACTTGCTGAAACGAATCCCGGCGTACAATAATCGAATAAAATCCTAAAATGTAGCATCGTACTACAGATGGGGTTTACCGCGCCATTTGTGGTATTTTATAAACTATTATTAGGTGTTTAAAATTTCTTTTTTTTTTTGAAAACACATTAAATGGAAAGACTTGACTCCTTTACAAATGGCCGTTTATTAAATACCAAAATGAAGGCCTCAAAAAAAAATTGCAGGTTTAGAATTGTAGTATTTAGCAATTAATTGAAGTGTACGTCAAAGTTAGAAAAGGCTCATTCGTGATGAATCATTAAAAAACATTTTTCTACGTTTATCTACTGTCATTTTAACCGCCGCCGCTGCCGCTCTTCCACAGAATTGTTTTGAAAATCAGATAATTCCCGAATGTAAAGAGCAATCTCATAATTACAATCCTAAACGCGCAGAGGCGAAATGAATGAGTTTATTTTTGAATTGTTAGAAACGTTTATTGTCGTTCTGGCAAGTGCTCAAATCGCAAACATGGATACAATGTGAAAAAAGTCTGACGCCGTCGGTGTTTTAAAAATGCATTAGTACGTCAACAATGGATCCCTTTTGTTTGGGATAAGTTGGGGGAAATAGACACAATACACGAATATAAATGTGAGCATTAATAAGAGTTACAGTTATGCAGCCACTTCTCAAAATGTATTTACCTGCCATAAATGACATTAAATCAATGATTTATTCAGTTCATGAATGAAGTAATTAGTTTTTTACGAAGATTTTTGGTTGACACCATAACTCGGCATTTTGGCAGTAATTTTTCATTCATGGGTTTCAAGAAGATATCACTTATTACGCGGTAATACTAATACAGTTATTTTGGCTTTAAATATTTTGCATTGGCTGTACCCATTATTTTTACAAAGCTGGATTCAAAGTTAAAATTTCGAAGGCCTCTATTAGTTCATCCATGTTATTAAAGGACGCCATATTGACCTACAAATGACTGCCTTTAGGAATTTCTGTTAATTAAACTATCCACATAACACATTGTACGGGTGCGAAACATGGACGGTGGGCGAGGCGAAAAAGAAAAGATTAGAAGCGTTCGAAATGTGGTGTTACAGGTGAATGATGAGGATACCGTGGATAGAGGTTAGAAGTGAAGAGGTATTAGAAAGAATAGGAGAACAGACGACTCTATGGAAGTTAATAAAAAAGAGGCGAGATAGGTTGGTAGGATACCTTCTCAGGCATGAAGGTCTAGTCAGATACATATTAGAGGTAGAAACAGGAGTTAGGAGGGGTAGAGGTAGACCTAGATTTGATTAATGTTCGCAACTTGTTAAGGATGTAGAATGTTTTAGTTTTAGGGAAATCCGAAGATTAGCTCAGGATAGGAAGGAGTGGATATGCGTGTCCAATCAGTCTTAGGACTGACGACCTTATGATAATGATAACACCCAAAGTAATCCAAATCGCACCGTTTTATATGCAACGCATGGACATTATTCAATCACCGAATATTTATCCTTTGGATTTATTTTACGTCTACTTGTGACCTTGTATAAGAGGCCTAGCAACCTTTGAGCGTTGACCCCGATTGATCGTCGGATTTGTCGCTCGATATGAGATAGATCTCATATACACCACCCCAGTAGTATTTTCAGTACTAAAAAATACATTATTCAAAGATTGATACCTGCGTTATTTCGTTTGAAAAATTGTTTTTACGTCGATAAGTCGATGTCTCTTACGTGATATTATAATATAAATGGATCGTATCAAAATAAAACGCAAAGTAATTGCTCATTATCTTCAAGTTTATTATTTTGAATATAATGAACCGTTGTCCTATATTCCTCCCCTTGACAAATTGATGAATGTGAAATTTCGTGCAGAGAATGTTCCCCTTTGCGTTGGTGTTTCACTTGGCTCGTAACAAAAATCGATTCGTGATAGGAAGATTATGCCCACGGCCTTACGCCGAACCTTATACGCATAATACTATAAAATCTCGAGTGCAGTTCTTTCGTGCCGTTTAATCTACAGCTCTGAGAGGAATAAGATATGTTCAGAAAAAGATATTCCATACAGATATGTATGTATATTGGAAGGAGTAAAAGATTTACTCAAGAACATGGAGTATTCTACTGTAAATACTTTACAACCCTTCAAAAGTACATACGGATATCGACGACATAACAGGTCAATTGAAAAGTCCCCGGCCTAAAATAGTAAAACACATTTTTTTTGCAAAATTCGTTTTTTTTATTCAACATAATTCCCTTCAAGGGTGATACACTGATTATAGCGATCCTCCAACTTTTCGATACCATTTTTATAGTACGATTTGTCCTTTGCTTCAAAATAGGCCTCAGTTTCGGCGATCACCTCTTCATTCGACGAAAATTTTTTCCCAACGAGCATTCTTTTGAGATCTGAGAACAGGAAGTAGTCGCTGGGGGCCAGATCTGGAGAATACGGTGGATGCGGAAGCAATTCGAAGCCCAATTCATGAATTTTTGTCGTCGTTTTCACTGACTTGTGAGACGGTGCATTGTCTTGGTGAAGCAGGACTTTCTTTTTCTGCAAATGCGGTCGTTTCTCGGCGATTTCGTCCTTCGAACGGTCCAATAACGCTATGTAATAGTCGCTGTTGAGGTTCAACCTTTTTCAAGGTAGTCAATGAAAATTATTCCACGCGCATCCCAAAATACAGACGCCATAACCTTGCCA
The DNA here is from genome assembly GCF_000699045.2 of Agrilus planipennis. Classification (NCBI taxonomy): domain Eukaryota; kingdom Metazoa; phylum Arthropoda; class Insecta; order Coleoptera; family Buprestidae; genus Agrilus; species Agrilus planipennis. The sequence goes on from NW_020442466.1 coordinate 39,379, forward strand.
GCCGACTGTTGCGCTTTTGCACGCTTTGGAGCGGGTTCATCGTGTGCAGTCCACTCCGATGACTGTCGATTGGACTTCGGAGTGAAATGATGGAGCCATGTTTCATCCATTGTCACATATCGACGCAAAAACTCGGGTTTATTACGCGTGATCATCTTCAAACACTGCTCTGAATCATCAACTCGTCGTTGTTTTTGGTCAAAAGTGAGCTCGCGCGGCACCCACTTTGCACAGAGCTTTCTCATACCCAAATATTCGTGAATGATGTGATGTATACGTTCCGTTGATATCTATAGAGTGTCTGCTATTTCATTCAATTTCAATTTACGGTCATTCAAAATCATTTTGTGGATTTTTTTAATGTTTTCGTCCGTAGCAGCCTCTTTTGGGCGTCCACTGCGTTCATCGTCTTCGGTGCTCATTTCACCACATCTAAACTTAGCATACCAATCCTTGATGGTTGATTTTCCTGGGGCAGTGTCCGGAAATTCGTTATCAAGCCAAGTTTTTGCTTCAACTGTATTTTTTCCCTTCAAAAAGCAATATTTTATCAACACGCGAAATTCATTTTTATCCATTTTTTTCACAATAACAAAAGTTGCTTCACTAAAAATGCTATAATTCACAAACTAATGATCCGACAGCCGTCAAATTTATAGACGCGTCTTTTTAAGGTTAGGACTAACTGAAAATCATATGGATTTAGATCTGGCGCCACCATCTATGTGTCAGGCGGGGGACTTTTCAATTGACCCTAGTATTTAGATAATTATAAATATCTTGCAATGAGAAAGACCTTGTCTAATGCTTAAGTTAATTTAGTAACAGCAAATACCCTCTAGATGGCGATACACTGGCTGTACGTGGATATTACATCATTTTTCTCTTTAGGGGTAATTTATCGAGAATGTTCACGGTGTGCTGATGGGATCGAATAAAATAGAAGTAGCGATTCACGTCTCTTTTTTGATAACCTTTTGACTAAGAACAATATTTCATCTTATCAACATGGTCTATGTGGCTATCACTAATAAAAGCTGCACCGTCAATTTATTTAGACAAGTTGAAATACCTTAGGAAGATCTCTAATAAAATTATTGCAAATGGTCAGTGATACAGTGAAGGTAGGCACGCCCCATTAAAAATTATTCAATTGTGCTCCAGTTCCTTAAATTAGTTTTGCTACGGAAGAAAGATATTGAGCATTTTTAGTGAGATTGTGTTTGTTTTTCCATGCACTCTCTCTCTCCAAAAATTCCAATTTTTCGATATTCACGCATTCTGTCACAACTTATGAAATAACTTGAAAATTCTACAACAGGTATTTCGGGTTGATTATAGCCCTGGCTGTTGCTTTATAAAACTAACGCACCTACAACGTGGCTATTGTATAATCTACTTCATTCTGATTTATTTATGGTTCACGTTCAGATGTAATAACAATCTACCCTTTCTATTTTGTTGCGTGATCCCTTTGTCCAGTAAGTATTGACCTTTACGAATTTTCTCTTATATTCCGTGCCGACCCTTCGAGATTTCTACTACTCGATATCGCATTTTCTTTTTGTACTTTTTCTGTTCTCATCATGCCAATTAATAATTAATGGATGTGGTCTGAAGCTGTTGAAAAAAGTTTTCTGAATGTCAAGTGTAAGTTGTTTTCGGGTTTAATTCTCATGACCTTTTATATTTCTCTTTCTTTGATTTTCTTCCTACGTAGCATATGTATCTATACATCTTTCACCTAAATAAATAAAGTGCTATACTTCATTTACTTTCTCTAGCGATGTGCCCCTTCCAATGTCTTGGATCCGCACTGGTAAAATCGTCGATAGGGAGAAAAAGGCTCATTATACTCTCGGCTGTTGTTCATCAAACATACTGTTTCATACAGTACCTGCCAAAAGTTTTGTTCAATCATGAATAGTAGTGCGAGTCGAAAACAAGCGTTGAAGCCTTTAATATGTCTTCAAATATAAACAAACATCTCGTTGATATTTTCAGTAGTAATTGGTACTAATAACAGCACATTTGAGCAATGCAATTGTAGTGGATAAAATGGTCATTTTTTTCGTACAGTACTGTACAGATTATACGCTCCTCGCTGGTTAAGAGTTTGGCCGAGAGTTGTCTCCTTTCTTTTCTGGCCTAGTGTTATTCTTTTCTGCTTTGCGCAGGTCAAACTTAAGGTCACATCGCTACAGAAACTAAACGAAGTATGGATATCACAAGTGTATATATGTCACAAGTATACTAATGTACGTTTTGAATATCAATGGACGTGAATACCAATAAATGAAGTCGATAAATCCATTCAATTTATTAAAATGTCACCCTTATCAATCATTGTTTAAATCATCCAATTTTAAGCTCTCTATTTAGTAGGGAATGATGTCTGAATGCCTACACTTCTCAAGAGAAGTAGTCTGGTTGAATTATACTTGTAATTTCAACAGTAATGGGATCCGTTTCTTTACAAGGAAGACGACGCAATGTCCTTATTTGTTTCGTTTCCAACTGAAGTAAATTCCTAATCCGACGATTTAAAAATAGTTGGGACGTTCAAAATTGGGATAGTCCGCAATAAAACTGTCGCATTTACTTTCCTCTTTCAACTTACTAACTAGACTATAGCGGCTGCTGACAGAACGCCTACTTTTACTTACAAAAGACGTTATAGGAAATATCGTAAACATAGAAAAGAGATGTCAGGTGGGAATTGCAGCGGGCACTAATTAAGAAAGCTTAACTTAACAAGGGCGTATTCAAAATGCAGCAAATGACTACAGCTCCAAGTGGAAACAAGAAAGAAGATCGTCATAACTATAGAGGCTAATAAGGGTTACACAATATGGATAACCAAAACGTCTTGATAATAATTTAATAAATTGAATGAATTTATCGACTTCATTCATTAGTATTCGCTTCCATTGATATCCAAATCTTAGGTTCAAATTATTTAACAACTGGATTAAAAAGTTGGCAAGGATAGAAATTTACTTCAGTTGGCCATGTAACAAACTTGGATATCGTACAGTCTTCGTTATGATTTATGAATCTCATTAATGCTGAAATTGTAACTGTATTTCAACCAGGTTACTTTCTTGGTGAAGTTTAAACATTCACAGATTGATAAATTGAATGGATTTATTAACTTACTTATTATTAATTTTTCCATTTCTTATTATTAAAAACAGCATAATTTCCGAATTATAGGGTTAGATTAATAGAAGGGGTAGATAAGTGTTGGTAGATTCATGCATGCATTAATTTAAATCGCCACAAGAGAAGTGGGAGAAACACGAATATGAGGAGTGGGATGTTACATTAATTTAAATATTTGCACACCGAAATGAAGAGTTGTTGACTTTGAAACGTGTAATACGTTTATTTTGATGTAACTTTTTAAATAAATTTTTATTAATGCTTGTCAAAACCACAATTTAAATAATTAATTCATTAAAATTCTGACAAACTTAGACACAACTAAAGTCTTCTTCTTTTAGTTAAACAATACGAAAAATCCAGCAAAGTCTTAATCATTTGATCTTGGAAGATATACAACGGGACAATGATAAAATATTATCATAAGCCGCGGATTAGTTTGTTTCACTGACACACTAACAGACAAGTAAAGAAGTTTGAGCAAATAATCTAATATATCAGGTTGTTCGGAAAGTCATTTCGTTTTTTCCCGACAGAGGATTTAATTGTATTCTTTTGCACCCATCTTCACATTTAGGCCGTATAATTTTTATATGCTTTGAGAGCTCATCTAGCAAGGCTTGTGTGTGAAAAATTCCAATTAATTCTACGCAGTAGTTTTTGGTTGGTGCCCTTTTAAATATGGAGAGCGATAAGCAGCATTTTCGAAATATCTTACTATTTTACTACAGAAAGGGTAAAAATGCTGTTCAAGCCAGAAAAAAATTGACTGATGTGTATGGTGACAGTACGCCAGTGCCAGAACTGCTTCGCTAAATTTCGATCCGGCAATTTTGATGTCGAAGATGCACCACGTTCGGGAAGGCCGGTTGAAGCTGATAAAGACGCGATAAAGGCATTAGTTGATGTGAACCGGCGAATAACAACACGTGAGATCGGATTGAGGTTAAATTTATCAAATTCAACAGTTTATGGCCACTTGAAAGGCCTGGGATTATCCTCGAAGCTCGATGTATGGGTACCCCATGTTCTCACAGAGAGAAATCTGTGTCGCCGCATTGACGTCTGCGATTCGCTTCTCAAACGTCACGAAAATGATCCGTTTTTGAAACGCATCATCACTGGGGACGAAACAACGATACAACGCCAAACGCAAGAGGTCATGGAGCAAAAAAGATGAACCGGCTCAAACCATTTCCAAAGTCGATATTCATCAAAAAAAGGTGATGCTGCCTGTTTGGTGGGATTTTAAAGGAATCGTTTCTTTTTGAGCTTTTACCGGATAACACAACGATTAATTCGGAAGTCTACTGTCATCAGCTGGACAAACTGAATGATGCACTTCAACAGAAAAGGTCAGAACTAATCAACAGGAAAGGTGTAGTGTTTCACCAAGACAACGCGAGACCTCACACAAGTTTGGTCACTCGCCAAAAGCTTTTACAGCTTGAATGGGATACAATGCTACACCCACCATATTCTCCAGACCTGGCACCATCGGATTATTATTTGTTCCGGTCACTCCAAAATTTTTTAGACGGTAAAACCTTCACCTCAAATGAGGAGGTCAAAACCCTCCTCGATCCGTTTTTTTCCAGCAAAGACCAAAAATTTTATGAGCGTGGAATTATGCTACTACCAGAAAGATGGCAAAAGGTGTTGGACCAGAACGGTCAATATATAATTTAATAAAGTATTTGTTTATTATACGAAAACTGTCTTTCATTTCCACAAAAAAAAACGAAATGACTTTCCGAACAACCCTATACATTCTCATAACTCTCAAAAACGATACTGATGCTGACGCGTTACTTAAGACCCTTTAGCCATTCGTTTTAACTTTTCCAATTTTCAATAGCGAGGAAAACTTTTCAAAGCTATCGCCCACGTGATGGGGGAACAACAGAAAAATATTATCTCTAAGTGAAATGCTAATGTAAGGCTAATCTTACCCACATAAAGGGTCCTGAAATGGAGATATAATGAGAAACAATAAATTTAAGCTCTAAAACAGAGATGGAATAATTGTAATAGCCTTATAAACCAGCGTATGACGATAAGGTCCGCGAGTGCAGTTTGAATTCAAATGATTGTACAATAATTTATATTCCAACCACATTCAGAATATTCTGACATGATCTCTAGTTACAAATTCGGTTGAATATTCACTGAAATGGGTTTCCGTTTATCTTACGTTGTGAATTTAGAATTAATTGTAATATGTAGGTACCTAGTACTATAATTTCGTTCCCTTTATTACCATTTTACTAAAGCAGAGTTGCTAGCATCTCACTTAAGAATTAATAGAAAATTGCACTCTGTACGTTTAAACTCTGAGACCATAAAAAAATGATTTTCCATTATACAGGAAAGGCGATTATAAATATTTAAATTATTACTGCCTGTTTCGAGTTGAAATCTACTGATTTACTTCAAAAAATGCCTTAGAACAGATGTTTGTGAAGTTTTATAACTACTTTAGTGGTAAGTAACAATGAGCCTTAAAAGGGTCTCTTGAAAACTAAACTATTAAATGGAGCCTTGAAATTGAAATAAATAATTAGATAAGTCATGTCCAATAACCTTCACTTTTTTTCATTCTTCATCATCATAAGGTCTTAGTCCTATGACTGGTTGGACGCGTACTTCCACTCTTTCCTATCTTGAGCTAATCTTCGCATTTCAGTTAAACTGGAACAACCCACATAGGTCTACCTCTACCCCACCTAACTCCTGTTTCTGCCTCTAATATGTCTCTGACTAGACCTTCATGCCTGAGAAGGTTTCCTACCAACCTATCTCGCCTATTTTTTATTGACTTCCATAGAGTCCTCTGTTCTCCTATTCTTTCTAATACCTAATCATTTCTAACCATTTTTATACACAGTATCCTCATCATTGGCATGCAAAACCACATTTCGAACGTTTCTAACCTTTTCTTTTCCGCCGCGCCCACCTTCCATGTTTCGCACCCGTATAGTGTTACCCTCCTAATATAACAGTGAGCTTATGACTACTTTTTATTGAAGGCGACTCAACCCTGCGCTATTCTCTGCTTTATATCCCCACTACTCCTTCCGTCCTGACTTATCTGACTTCCTAGATACCTAAAATAAGCCATTTCTTTTAATTTTGCGTTACTATAGAAAATACTCACTATCAGTTCAGCTATTATAGAACACTTATCTTTTTTTTACATCCACCTACATCTAACCTACTCATACCGTCGTCCTCAAAACTGAATCGCTTAGTCCAAGAACATCCTTAAAACAACAACAATTTGCAATAGAAGTTATCGGAGCTTCTGATGCTAAGATAAACAAGTAAAATTATTGTTTTTATTTTGGTAGCAGCATTCTGTTTTTATCATGTGCTTATCTGCCATAAATTGTTTAATTAAAAATCATTTTAACAACTTGATTTTATGTTTAGTCAAGACCGACTTAATTTAACCGTGTTTAATTAATATTTGAGAGATTCTAAATTTCGAAAGTTTACGAAATAGTCGCACAAGCCCGTATTAAAACCCTTCACGAAGTAAGTGATTACTAGTAAAAGTGAGTCGCTCGCAATTGGAACCACGAAATGTATGGATAGCATGTGGTTTTATGGATCTCCACCCGACTGTTATTAGGGAGTATATTCAGTAAGAAACACTAGTGGGTGAGGTAGTTTCAAACGTAAAGCAGAATTTTATAACTATACGGAAACCACTGCTGTTCATTAACAACTGTGTGCAATGTAAAGGGTAATATCTAAACTTTAATGTAACTGATTACAGTAATTATTAAAAAAAAAGTTTAGAAATGAAAGTATTTACCCTCTGTTAATTTGAGAAATGATCACAATTTTGAATGTAAACAGAATTTGTTTTACAAAACAGTATAAATAAAATAAAAATTGTTTTGTGTCGTGGAACACCTGGTAGGAACGAAGTTTTCTACGCTGTTCAACATATATTGATGATAAATTTTTGGTCAACATCTAATATATATATTAGGCCCGAAGACCGAAAACGCTCAGTGGCCGGAAAAAACGGCCACATCGCGTTCTGGCTGCCTTCGAAAGCACAGAACGCGTTTTGTCTGTTTTTAAACGCTCGCAACGCGTTCTGGTAACTGTTAAACAGCCGGAACGCGTTTTGTCAATTGTTGAACGCTCACAACGCGTTCTTAATGTTCGACTTGTATTATTTGCCGCTTTCTACCTGCGTACAATGAGATCTATATTGTACTTATAAAACAAATGAATTTCAATCCATTTTTCAGTTTTTAGGAAACAATTCAATTATTGACAACTATAGTTGGATACCAGAGATGGTTCGGTTTTTCTCGCCGAATCATTTCAACAATATTAAATTTCTTATAATTGTTTTTCAGTTCTAGGAAGAAAGTTACACTGAACACTTATATTGTCGAGACTCCTGATTTTGCGCGCATTTTGAGCATGCTCAACTTCTCGTACAAGCAATTCGTACCTTTCCTCAGACAGTAACATAGATCTATCGTCACAACTATCAATAATTGGTTTTACTTTATCATAAAAAATTTCTTCCGCTGATTTATCAGACACTTTAAGACCGTTTAACAGTTACCAGAACGCGTTGCGAGCGTTTAAAAACAGCCAAAACACGTTCTGAGCGTTCGAAGGCAGCCAGAACGCGATGTGGCCGTTTTTTCCGGCCACTGAGTGTTTTCGGTCTTCGGGCCTAACATATACATTACGAATGCGCTCTACTTATCTTCCCAATGGAGACTTCACCGAAGGGGACTGCCAATCATATTTCATGACACTTTTCAAAAGAAGAATTATTTCTTAAACCAACTTTGTAAGAAGAAAGTGACCGTAAGGAAGTACATCTAAGGAGAAAGCACTTCAAAAATTGAGTTATTAATGTTAAAGTGAAAATGACAAAGCGGTGTTAAAGATTAAAGCTCATACTATAATTTGTTAGATCTTTGAGAAACGTTGGCCCATTATTAGATGAGATTAATGGGTTTTGACAAAGTGGATTCCACATCAAACATTCAGGAATCAGATGAAATGAAAGTAAACATTAAAAAATCAATTGTCTTGGTAAACAAAACAGGTAGCATTTGTTACTCGATAAATATGCTTTACAAAGACCAATTTAGCTCATTTGCTGTTTAACTCGAAAGTAATTATTTACAGAAGTAATAGATCTATTGATCTGTTTCGACGGTGCAAACAATAGAATTAATAACAGGTAGTACATAAAATGGGTACTGAATCTAGACCGAACGACACCACTGCTGAAATTGGAATCAGGAAGAGAAAAGTTAGCAAATAAAACAAGGAAGAGAGCGATAAAATATGAATATGAAATGTAGGCTATAAAGAATGTATTACAATTTATGTATAAAACAATATTGTTAATAAAGCTAATTATCTATCTATCTATCTAATAATAGTTAGGTAAATAATATTTATAGCAAAAATCCAAAGAGACTATTTAATTATCTTTCTGACACGGTCTTTGTTTGATCATGGATCAAACAAGTTTGATATTGACTGCAAATTTATCTATTCGTACAGTCCTGACGCTGGAAGCAGGCGGAAATTTTAAAATGGCGTGGATGCGCGGTGGCAAAAGTAGACAGTTTTAGGTATCAAGATTGCAGCCCTCATTCTTTAGTATTCCTATCAGGGGCGTAGATTAAATATTTAAAAATAGGGATCAGTGAGCAAGTAATAGAGAGACAAACAGAAGAACTAATTGTTGATGTTGGTGACAGTGATAGAGATTCCCACGATGACAGTGAATGTGAAAACTATAAAACAAAAGCAATGGGTTAATTTTTTCTTTTTGATAAGTCATGTTTTTACATTATTTTTTAGTTTGTTACTGTCCTATCTGTATTAATACTATAATTTACGCCTACTGAAAGCTTATTTGTGTATCGGTTCCAAGTGACTTACCCAAATAGGTCATAAATGGGCAAGTACTTGCACGACCGCTCGCCAGCTTCCTTCGTCAGACCTGTACCTACGTATATGTTGATCTACTCAAAGTGAATGAGTGAAATATATCTGTACCTGAACGGATTTGTGCGAGAATGCGACACCAACATGTAGATATTGTAAATATACAACTTATTACTTACTATAGAGAGATAACATAGTGCAGAAAGCTAAGACAAATATTGAATAAATTTCGTACAACAATTCACTCAACTTTATATACGTATATATAGGTCACCTTTTAGGTATACTTGGAATATCTGCATAGTCTGAGTTTGCTTTCGTCTGGACTATTAGATTATCTAAGCAGACGGGATTAGGAATGCGACGTGAAATGGTTTCGAGACGAGGATGTGCTATTTGTATACTGCCTTAGCGACGACCATGCCTGATTGCTACCATTCTGACAAATTGGGAGTAATTTTTTAACCTTACGAAACAAAATTTCGTAGAACTAGTCCCTGGGCCAACGCAAAAAAATTTAACTACGATTTTCCTTATAATAAATGCCGACAGTTTTCTTAAAATGTCATTAGAAGATACAAAATTATTCAATTTTCCATAATTTACCTAGTAAGCTATTAAGTGTTGTGGTTTTGTAGTTCGTACTATCGGGTTGTTCGGAAAGTCATTTCGTTTTTTCCCGACAGAGGATTTAATTATCTTACTGTTTTACTACAGAAAGGGTAAAAATGCTATTCAAGCCAGAAAGAAATTGACTGATGTGTATGGAGAACGAACGCCAGTGCCAGAACTGGTTCGCTAAATTTCGATCCGGCAATTTTGATGTCGAAGATGCACCACGTTCGGGAAGGCCGGTTGAAGCTGTTAAAGACGCGATAAAGGCATTAGTTGATGTGAGCCGGCGAATAACAACACGTGAGATCGGATTGAGGTTAAATTTATCAAATTCAACAGTTTATGACCACTTGAAAGGCCTGGGATTATCCTCGAAGCTCGATGTATGGGTACCCCATGTTCTCACAGAGAGAAAGCATTGACGTCTGCGATTCACTTCTCAAACGTCACGAAAATGATCCGTTTTTGAAACGCATCATCACTGGGGACGAAACAACGATACAACAACGCCAAACGCAAGAGGTCATGGAGCAAAAAAGATGAACCGGCTCAAACCATTTCTAAAGCCGATATTCACCAAAAAAAGGTGATGCTGTCTGTTTGGTGGGATTTTAAAGGAATCGTTTTTTTTTAGCTTTTACCGGATAACACAACGATTAATTCGGAAGTCTACTGTCATCAGCTGGACAAACTGAATGATGCACTTCAACAGAAAAGGTCAGAACTAATCAACAGGAAAGGTGTAGTGTTTCACCAAGACAACGCGAGACCTCACACAAGTTTGGTCACTCGCCAAAAGCTTTTACAGCTTGAATGGGATACAATGCTACACCCACCATATTCTCCAGACCTGGCACCATCGGATTATTATTTGTTCCGGTCACTCCAAAATTTTTTAGACGGTAAAACCTTCACCTCAAATGAGGAGGTCAAAAACCTCCTCGATCAGTTTTTTGCCAGCAAAGACCAAAAATTTTATGAGCGTGGAATTATGCTACTACCAGAAAGATGGCAAAAGGTGTTGGACCAGAACGGTCAATATATAATTTAATAAAGTATTTGTTTATTATACGAAAACTGTCTTTCATTTCCACAAAAAAAAACGAAATGACTTTCCGAACAACCCTATAGATTGGAAAATTCATCCTGGACTCACTGACCTTTAAATTGTTTTTAAAAGAAACAATTTTCAGGAAATAATTTCAGTATCAAAGCATAGATAAATAAAATACTTACACAGTAATTCCCTTTGACACAAAGCAGTAAAGAGGTTGTCGAATAGCATATTAGAAAATTAAATTTAGTACTAAACTTAGTACAAACTTTCTAATAGTGGTGACACTGTATAACTGCGCGAAAACCCTCTGGATGCAAGTTCTGCTCGCCTTGTTCATACGTAGTTTCTTGTTTCACACACTACATCCACTCGTGGAATATATTATACATTCATTTTTTGAGAGTTTCAGCATGAAAATATGCAGTTTGCAATGCAAATCTTATATTTTCGGTACATAGATATTTTCTTGATGATGATATAAAGATTCTTCCACTTGGAAGCCGTTCAAATGGAAACTAATATTGAAAGACGCTATAAGTTATGGCTTTCAACCCCTGGTGTTTTTCTCATTCTTGGTTCCTTTGTCGTTCATTTGAATTTTATGGTTCGGAAACAAATAGGGGTTTTATGTCTATTAAGAAGATTTTTTGCAGACTTGCATGGACAAAAAATTTTTGCTTAGGTATTACAAAAAATAATTTTTCCAATAAATGATTATGCTTTAAGCATTCCTTGCTATAGTTTTAGACTGACTCGTAAATGAGACGAAGGAAAGTATTTACTTCTGGTCGATATGATTAAAATTTGCATCATAAAAACATTTTAAAAACATCTAACATGAAAATCGACAAATAAAAAGACTAAAAAAATAAGCACACTTAGTTAAATAATAACTACTATAAAGACTTACTTGTGTTTGATGATAAATAAAGTGATTATAGTGATAAAATTTATCTAAAGAACATTGGATTACTTTTATGTTCTCATCAGTAAGTATTGTAAATACGCCAAAAGTAGAGGTGTTTCGAAATCTCATGGGCCGCGAATTGTGCGAAGGACAGACCTTATTGACTCTAATGAATGTTAACCAACTTCATGTCCAACGTACAGAACTGTCAGTTCTTTGACAGTACCTGCCTTTGTTTAGGTTCATAGTATTTTCTACTAAAAAGTGTGTGAGAAGTTCATGAACTATATTGAAAAGAGGCGCTTAAGAAATTACTTATTATGGCATTGATAGTAGAAATTTCATTAAGTAAAAGCTTTCAATGGTTAACCCTCGAAATACTATCTATTATCATAATTAATCGGCCCACTGCCTTTCAATTCTCACCCTTTAAACTTATCGACGTTAACTGAAAGGGAAACATTAAGCGATATGAACAACTAAACTAAGTCAATTTACAAGAATGAACGCTTGCTAAACCGAGATAGCTGATGGTTATTGGACCAAGTCAAGTTACTGTTTACTAACTATGTTCAGATATTAAACTGTTTACACTTTTATTCATGGTAAATGGACAGAAATTAACCCATCGTACACTAATCATTTTTAAAATGAATACTGCTCATATTTAGATTTAAAATGGACAATAAGGGTCTGTGCATACTATGGGGTCGCTCCCGGTTTCAGGTCCATTATCAATTTTCTCATATATACATTACTGTTCTGGTTTTGATCGCATTTTACCGAGTAGCATGGCCTAGAGGTTTAGTCCATTGCTTAGCATTCGGAAGAACGCCGGTTTGATGTCTTCACTTCGTCCGTCTTATCTTTCTCACCCGAACCACGATCCCGCCCTACCTTCCGGCCTAGTCCGGAGAGACTGCCCGTCCACCAACATTAGTGACTGGTGGGAATGAAACACCCAAATGTTTTTTGCAGTCGTTTTTCGCCAGTAGGGATGAAATGTTCATTCACATCAGATTCAGTAATACAACTGACCGTTGATGACCCAGTTAAAAACGTGTTCACACTCCCGATACAATCCGGGATAGGTAACTATCTCGCTTCGATAAAATATTGATTGGAATGTATTGGTATCGGAGTGTGAATAGCTTTATTTCTTCCACTTTAAAAATATTTTACCGGACCGAGACCGTATCGAGAGCGGTTCGATAGTGGGAACCAAGCCTAACGAGTCAGACTTCACGATTTCTTTTCATAAAAATACCGAAAGCCAGTGTGTCTTTCAGAAATCTTAAGAATGTAGACAATATAAGTAAATTAGAAGTTAATGAAATAATTTTGACGTTTGTTAAACATAAGATATATACCGGGTGAGACATTTATTCTGAAACAGTAAAATATTTTGATTGGATCTTATTTTGGGAAAAGCTTGTACATTTTCATGTTTTGTGAGCGTGGATTTTAAATTAGAAAATATAAATCCTTGATGTTATCCTTTGTTGTTTAATTTTAACTTTACAAAAAAATTTTATTCGAATTTGACTTGGAAATATAAATGTACGTCAAATTATAACTGCAATGACAGCATCACTTGAAATACATCAACTGTAAAGAATTAGAAACAATAACAAAGTGGAAACAATGTATCCATCATTTACAAAACAGCACCAAAATTATTGCATGAGTACATATTTGTGTGTATAAATAGGAAGCAAAGATATTTTCGTATCGTTTTAGGACGAATCGATTGTAATAAATAGTTTTTTGTTTTTACGCGCGATCATAGTGTCAACTATATCGTTCTATTTTTATTTTTGATTTATTTTGAGCGGATCTCCTAAAAGTTCATTACTTCAATCCACCGCGCACCGTCCACAAACAAATACGTTCTCGAATGACTCACTTAGCTTTTACCAGCTCTATTAATCAATACGAACGAAAAAATTTGGCACAAAATTATAAATATTGATGCACTTATATTCCTGCCAAAATTCTGGAGACCGTTTGGCACACAAAAGTCATACATTCGTTACAATGTGTCGCTATTGTACCATATACAATTTTTATAAAACAATTTTACTAAAATATAAGTCCTACCTACTATTTTACGTCTTTAGCGGATAGGAGACGAAAAATTAGAAGATGTGGCTGATTTTCGATATTAAGGAAGTAAGATAAGTCAGGATGGAAGGAGTAGCAGGGATATAAAGCACCGGATAGCGCAAGGTCGAGTCATCTTCAATAAAAAGAAGTCACTTCTATGCTCGCGAACGGTTAATTTAGAAATTCGAAAAAGGTTGTTAAAGGTGTATGTGTGGAGCACGGCATTGTACGGGTGCGAAACACGGACGGTGGGCGCGGGGAAAAAGGAAAGTTAGAAGCGTTCGAAATGTGGTGTTATAGGTGGATGATGAGGATATCGTGGGTAGAGAAGGTTAGAAATGAAGAGGTAGTGGAATGAGTAGGAGAACAGAGGACTTTATGCAAGACAATAAGAAATAGACGAGATAGGTTGGTAGGGCATCTCAGGCATGAACGTCTAGCCAGAAACATATTAGACGCAGAAACAGGAATTATGAGGAGTAGAGGTAGACGTAGATTAGATTACTCTTCGCAAATATCAGAGAAAGAGTTGGGTTGCGTGTCCAACCAGTCGTAAGACTGACGACCTTATAATGATGAGGATGTTAAAAATAATAGGTATCTACCTAGATATTAAGTTTCAGCTTATCAAGCTTATATAAAGGGTATCTACAAAAGGACAAATTCTACAATTTAATGTCTATACTGGAAGCTTTTATAGCTGTTGTTGAAACTTTTATTGGAAAACTCCAAATAATAATGATCAGTTCTTAAATTGTAACCGTCATTTGTGATATTTGAAAAGTTCAAAGAATATTTAATACTATGTTCTTATAATTTGTATTATGTTAATCTAAATAATGATATATTTCTAAACAATGGATTCTTAACATTTGTTTTTGGTTTCTTGTCTATTATAAATTATATACATTAGATGTTTTTTGTGTCTATTTTCTATATTCCTTCCTGTTTATCCTATATCACAGTTTTAACAAGGTAATTTGTAAATACCGATCTCATTTAATAAATCAGTGTTCTTTTTGCTGTTTACTAGATAATTGTAGGATTTTATATATCAATTTCATTTAAATTTTGTACCCGTAATAAAAACTTTGGATGAATTGAAATATATATACGAAGAGATTTTAATGAAGATATCAAAATTGCATTTTACTTGATTAAAATACGTGCCATAATAATCCGTGCACTGATTTTATCGATATTATTAAGTAGGTGTATATTAGAACTTAATTAATTTTGATAACAAGACTTAAGCATGGTGTTTGATAAGGTGAAATTACGGTATTTAATCTCTTAGCAATTAATTGTAATTTTGATCAATACTTACACCTTTTTGGTTAACTAACGGTATTTTATCCAATGTTTTTAGAAAATAATTCTTCACGATAATAAATCTTGTTTATTTTTTGTTACCCAAATATTTTTAGTCAACCTGAACAAATAAAAGTTTATGGCTTAATATTTGTAGACTTTTAGAAAACATAATTTTTCTTTTTGAAAATTTATACTTTTCTTAAATAATCCAAAAATTAGGAAATATACTTCAACATTATTACTCATTTTGGAATGTTGCCATTTGAAGAAATTTACCAGGAACGAGTTCTAGTTAAACCCCTTTATATAGAAAATGCAGGTACCAATATGGATTAAGGGAACCATTTAAATTTTGCATATTTTCAGTGTGGAATCTAAAGTATACTAATAATAACACTTTTTTTCTATTAAAATTCTTGCCTATAAAAAATTTCCGAAATAAATTCATAATTATTTCAACACGCAAACGGTTACGATAAGTAAAATTTGAACATTTAAAAAATTCCCCTTCAATGCCAAAATTGTTAGTAATGACATGTTCTAGTTAAAAATAAAACTAAAAATCTGTACGTGCTTTAAATTCATTCAGTAAATCTTGTGGGATTAAGAAATTTTCCGTTTGCATGACTATTGACCGCTGTGAACGTAAAACCTGACGTCGTTCTAAAATATGAAATATAATAATATTTAAAGAAATTTAATGTATTAGGTCGATGTAGCATTAAAAAGTTTAAAAAACAATAAGGCGCCAGGTGTAGATGGAATACAGGGGGAAATTCTAAAACATGCAGGACAAGAGGTTAGAGATCGTATGTTTAAGTTAGTTAGTCA